>NC_089195.1:28176046-28349501 GCF_963930695.1 Labrus bergylta
AAACAACCCCGGCCCCGATGTGGTCGAGGTCAGGCTTGTGTGCCCCTCTGCGTTTGGTAATGAGAAAAATACTTGTTTTATTCAGAATGCCCCAGATGTCCCCATAGTTTATGTTTTCATTAGCTTAGTCCAACTTTCCTTAATCCATCAACTGATTAATTCATAAATAAAACATATTGACACTTCATCCTTATTTTCAGTCATTGTACAAATCGCTGCAAATGGCCGAGGGAAACACAAAATGACAACAATTTATTTGACTGCATTTTCTTGGTTCACTTAAGAGCGTCAGTGAAAGATTCTTCAGAGATCACAAACATCATTTGTTACATTCAACTTAATCCTGTGAAAATTATAAGATTTTTCTCTTACACAAAAGCAATTCTTGTCCTGGGATGTGCTCATCCCTTTGTTTTGGCATCATTTTAGAAAGCTTAAAGTCTGAATGGCACTTGTACTTCTCTTCTAATCCGTACACACACACTGGTAACAATTGTGTCTTTCCTTACACACACACATACAAGCACACATAAAAAAGGCAAAGACACAAGTTAAAGGTTCAAATAAATCCTTCTCTGGGGAAGTGCCAGATCCTGAAGGCAGCACTGAATACATAAGCCACACTTTCTCCCAAAGGTACATTTCTAATAACCTTTGAAGGGGTTGCTGTTATTTACTCTGTTCTCTCCATGTTGTGGACCTTAGAGATGTTTAGCTGTGCTGCGGTCTGTCAAATCTACACTCTTATGCTTTTGAACTGCTTGTAATGATGACAAAACACTGACTAAGCCTTGACCTTCTACCTCATACTGATGATGATGCTGCAGGCAGATTACAGGATTTCCAGGTACTTCTGTGACCTAAAATCGGTGATACTGCAGGGTTTCACTACTCTGAGTAAGCAAAAGAGGCAACTTTGCAGAAATACTTTCATCAGGCGGACGTCTCCATGAGAAGGCACAGTTGGATTGAGGAGGAAGAGGCAGAGAAGGTTAAGCCATGTAGACAATACTGCGTTAGCGCCGACGCTTCTCATTAGTCAACGCAGTGATGTTAACATATGTCCCACACTGGCCGACACTCTTGAGACAAACGTCCAACAGAGATCCAGACAAAGAGCAGGTGGAGGATGTTAGCAGGAACGAAGCGGAAGGGCTGAGGTTATGATGAGACTGACCACAAAAATCTGCTGCATGTCAGGAGCCCATCAGACGGCTCTGACCACCCACGATGAGGCTCAGAACACAAAGGGTTGAGTAGGCTCATCCAAGCAGGCAGTCAAGGATTTACAGATGGTGGACTAATATCAAGTCACGGTGGTGGGGGGAGCCGCACGTCAAGCAAGCTGTAGGCAAAGATGTTCCAGAACACAGCGCAAAGCACAAACAGGGCGTAGACACTGAAGAAGATCCAAAACAGGGACTGCTCCTGGAGCCGCTGCTCGTAGTTCTGTAGGACTACAACACCCAGAGTCAGACCCACCACCACCCCTCCCAGGTGAGCTACGAAGCTGGGGTTGGGGCAAGGAGGGAATGCTGGAGGGTAGAAGCGCAGCCACACCGCCCGACCAAACTCTACGCTCACTGTGTGCAAGGAGAAGGAGAGAAAAAAAAAAAAACAGGTGTAAGTATGTATGGAGTTCCAGATGATTAACTGAACTATTTAACAAAACAATTTTTTCTTTGAGATGCAATAATGAATGTTTAATATGTTTTTCTGTGAGATCCCTTGGTAATGCTGTTGATAAAATCACAAAGGGATCTCACAGTGGAGAGAATGAAGAAGAGAAATGATGACAGCAAACACAGTTTCACATGTGAGACTGACTTTTTGACTTGACAGAAAGGCTTGAAAAAAATTGTGAGCCTATGCTTTAATCCAGTGGAGAGAGGACTCCAATTTGAGGTGATCATTTTACAGAAATTTCATCAACAACCTTGGAAAAGCAAAGAGGCTTCTGTTGAAATAAGCTTATCATGTTCTTCCATTTTTTGTTTTTCTTTGAATATCTGGAATTCCTGGCTCAAAGCCACATCTCTACTGAACAATATGGGAAAACAGAAAGACCACAGACTGTGTGTGTGTGTGTGTGTGTGTGTGTGTGTGTGTGTGTGTGTGTGTGTGTGTGTGTGTGTGTGTGTGTGTGTGTGTGTGTGTGTGTGTATATATATATATATATGGACAACATGTCTCCATCTCCTTCTGTTGTAGAAAATAAAGCCAAAACACCCCCAGGGACCGGCGCTGACATATTGTACTGTTTACATCTTTTGGAGCAAAGACATGTGCACAAGGGGTCTGATGGAGCCGCAGCATCCACCAGCGAACCAAAGCCCACATGTAACTTACCAATAAAACTGCAAAGCTCCCTAAGGTTGGTAGAGTCTGCAGCAGGACTAATTGTTGTGTCGGTTTGGAGCAGACATTCACGCAAAGTTCAGAGACTCGTGTGTTAGTCTTCGTAACGTTTCCTCTCAACGTTCCCACTCTTTTCTGAGAATCTAATACCGCAGGAATTTCATTCGTCAACAGAGCTGTCAATCATGAAGTGACGCTCTTTTTCACATTTAACAAATCAAACTAAACTTCTTAGAAAAGTACCACTTGGACATACATCAGTAGGATACGAACTACCTAGAAAATTAGCTTGGAAATTCTTTTTGAGGTTTTTTATATTTCAAAATATATTTTTAAAATGTGCCCCATGTTCCATCTGTTAACATTCTGTAGCCAGACAGCAGAGGGAGCGCTAAATCTTTTGGCTTCACTTCTCTCCCACTTCTCTTGTGCTGTCCATTCTTTGTACAGTCTGTGGTCAAGACACAGAAAGACGGATTCACTAGCAATCTAAATGTTTCAAAATATGACAAGCAACAAAATAACATAGACATGTATTCACTAAAATTTTGGACCCACTACAACATTACTTTTTTGTTTTGTTATGCTGTCATCATATAATCAATTATTGCTGTGTTCTGAGTAAAACGATTCTCCTCAGCTGTGAGAGTAATTTGGAGAAGAACTGACGTAAAAAGCAGACCAAAAGTGTTCTGTTAATATTTGCTTAACAGAGTTGAAAAGGGCATGTGGCGGTATCTTTATTCAGACTTACTGCAAACGAGAGCCATGGCCATCCGGAATAACTTAAACTGACACTTCATTCCCGACCAATTCTACAGAAAAAGAGAGAGGAGGAAAAAGAAAGATCATTCATATAAACATTCTCATAACAAAGACAGAACAAACTGTGCGAGAAAGGTCAAGTTCTCTTTGCAGACAAGGAAGCGCATGAGATTGTGCCCTCTGTCTCAATTCATGTCAATTTTGAAAGCCCCAGAGACACTCTGACCCCCAATCTGTTCTTGCTGTGTTAGATAATATTATTTTAGCAGGGAGGAGGGCGTACTCCTGCACATGACCTTAAGCATGTTGCACAGAACTGGATACAGGACTTCAGAGAGGTTCACTTCAGTGTTTTTTTTTTTTTGTTTTGTTTTGCCTAATGAGTGTCTCCTGACACACAGGACGGGTAGACTGCAGTAGCGTGGGGTTTCAAACCTTCTCACACACTTCGTAACCTTTTGGGAAGGAGAAACTGAGATGTGAGGAATGTATGGCATCTGTAGATAAACTGCACCTGCTGGGCCTCAAAAAGAGGCTGCTTTGATGATGAGGCAATGCTCTGTAGTGACAGGACGACTGACTGATGTGATAACCATCTTCGCACACACACCAAACACACACACACACACACAAAAACGTACCATTACTACATTGGCCAAATGTGCAGAGACCAGAGCGTAGACTCCTCCAGATGACCCGACCACGGGAGCCGTCATATCGGTGACAGACACTGCCAGTGACCCTGTGTGATGATAATGAAACATGTGTTTAATGAATATTAAGATCAACTTATTTTGAATTGTTTGCGCGTCAGAAAAAGCAACAAAACACCCAGAAGGGAAACAGACGTTAAAGATATCTCTTCAATAAAAAAACAGAACTCTTGTAACTCTTTAACACGTTCATTTTATACATTTTTTTTTTGTAAAAATGCAGAAAAGAAATTCATGTCATGTCTTTAAATGATCAATAGGATATTTCTTCCCTCAGAGGATCAGACTGTCACTGACATGACCGTGATGAACTAGCTCATTTAAACAATTTTCTATTAAAACTGGGACCACTTGAGAGAATATCTATTTTGAATGGAATAAAAGGGAGCTCTGCAATTTGCTGTTTTAATGCGGGTGTGTTATATAAAAAAGGCCTTCACATAAAGAGGCTCCCTCTTTATGTAAAATGAATGCAACACAGTTTGTGTTGCTACAAATGGGGAATTGCTCTCCTTGGCATTTTGGTACTTATTCATTGCATGTACAAAAGATCCAATCAAGCATTTTATACGAATTTCTATTTAAGTATATAAACTTTAAATAAGAAGGCATTTATAGACAGAGGTCCCAGAGGAAACGTGTCATCACTGCAGTGTGTGCAAAAGCAGCAGGAAAGAACCAGGAAGCAGGAAATGAATGAGAAGAAAGAGATGTTTCAAGACTCAGGATTAAATTACAAACTTTTGTGTTCATTCAATTGACTGTATAAAACATGGACAAGTCTCAGTATCATCTGGTTACTGCAGAGGGAAATTTTGAAGCCGACAGACGGTGGGGACCATATTTGAAATGCTGTCTCAACCTAACTTTGGTCAACCTAATACCGAACGCACCCCTAATAATGCATTTATGAATAACTCCTATCCTAAATATAATCAAAATGGATGAGTCATTAAATGGTTAATCCCACTTACAGTGACAGGAGCTAATAAAGACAGGAGCTATTCAGACCATAAACGTTTTTGTACCAGGTTATAAAAATGTTGTATTTCAGCTGTAAAACTCTGTATTTCATCCTGGGACCTAAATCAGGTTACTTCTCTTTTGGAGCCAACTTCAAGTGGACACTCGAGGAACTGCATTGCTTCGTACTTCAGCATTGACTTCATTTTTCAACACCAGATCTTGCTGCATGGTTTAAATTAGAAGAGCAAACTGAATCGCCATTGTCATTAACTGAATCAGTCGCTTTCAGCATCAGAGCTCCTCACTGGTTGTCAGCTTGGCAGTGTTGCAGAGCACATGCTTTCTTTATTAAAAGTAAATATGCACAGAAATCTCAGATAATCACAGAACAAATAACATCCTAATGACTCGGTATTTAAAAAGCTCTGAACAGTAGAGCAGTCACTGAAGTTGGGTAAAAAAGGTATAGAACTGATTTTTTTAATATAGGCTGTATTAAAAAAACTAAATGTGATGAAGATCTTAGCGTTTGCCTTTCAGTCAGGCTCTGTGAGATCAAGACAAACCTGTGGACAAGCAAAGGTAGGTGTACATTGGTTGTGATTATCCCACAGCTATCAGACTTTCTAAGCTAAGGGTAGCAATGTTTGATCCGTGGTAAATAAAGAACATAAATAAACAAAAAAAACTGACTTAGCAAAATACAGTAAAAAAAAACGACTGGTCCACTCTGACACAAGCATGAGAACAATACATGTGATACAATATACGTATGTGCAAACAAAAACTAAAGCCATGCAGTTTATTACAAAGTGTATGCACCACATGCTCCATCCAAACATGAGACAAAACAAGTGAAACTGATTCCCCCCGACGCCTGCGTCCTCACAGCAGCCTCATTCTGTCAGTATTTGCATTACTTATAAACTAAGATATTACTTTGGATTCATTGTAGGAAGAAAATACAGAAACCAAGCAAGAGGAGTATCGTAAGTATATAAATGTATCAGCATCAATATTTGGAAAATACTACACCTCAATGCAAAGAAGAGCAATTAGATAATGACATGACAATTTTCATGACTACCCCTGGCATACATTGTAACACAAAAGAGCTACAGCTTTAACACATCAAACACTTTTTAAACACCTTTATAAAGGGAAGCCTTGCTGTATAAGGTTACCATGATATGATACCATACTGACCTCAGAGACTCGATGCTTGGTCAGGCTATCGTTAGCTTGTTAATTCTTGATAACTCTCATTATTGCGTCGCTCTGCTCCACACATACATGCTCCTCCTGTTCTTCACCTTGCAGAGCACACACACACACACCTCCTCTCTCCTGCTCGTATTTCGACAGACAAATTAGACACACAGTGCTGCGTGTCGTTCCTTGAGCACCACGGTTTCCTGCTCTATCCACAGTCCTATCTATAATAAAGGCAAAAAAAAAGCCTCAAATTATTCTTGAAAAATAATTAATATGGGGTGTAACATACAAAACGATTTCCACTCCTTTGAACCCATCTATATCACTTCCTTCCTCTTAACACACACAAAGTCAGAAACACACACAGACACACACACACACACGCACACACACACACATACAACAACACCTGGTTCAGGACACAATCACCTCTGAAGTTAAGAGTGAGTGTCTAGGCGGGGTGACCTCCATCCCTGTAATTAACTTTGTTCAATAACAGTATTTTAGTTTGTATAGTTTGTGTGCACACAGACACACAGACACACAGACACACACACACAGACACACACACACACACACAGACACACACACACACACACACACACACACACACACACACAAGGACACAGTTCCTCAGGAGGCCTGCAGTTTTTAAAGTCAGGAGTGGCATCTCATTTGTCTCAGCTGTTCTTCTTCACTGCAGAAAAGGAAGTGTGTACATGAGGAGGAATGATAATACTCATCAGCACTGCTATTGAAAAAAAAAAAAAACATCAGGTTGGCTGCTTGTTGTACTGTATGCATCTACATTGTCATTTACTTTGCATGTTTGTAAAAGGACAATGTGCGTTTTCATCTGCACCTTTGTGTTTTCTGCCTTTGTTGTCTTATCATATGTATAAAACCAGACCATATACTACTCATAACATGGATGTAGTCCCATTTGTTTCTAAACATAATATTCAAATAATCATAAAAAAAGGAGGAGCTGAGGCAGACCTTGAGCTTCCAGGCAAACGTTGACAATGTGCCCACCTGTCAGTCAACTCAGCCAATCCCCCAATTATGCAAATATATGAATAACTAGCAGTAATACATTCAAAACGGATGAGTTATACAAAAATGAATCCCCGTAATGTTTTAAGCAATAGAGAAAAGTTACCGGATTTGTTATTTGAACAGGGCTGTAAACATGATTTCTGCTGTAACAATGGGCTTTTTCACATGGGACTTTATGGGATTTCCTTGGCTTTTGGAGCCAGCCTCAAGTCTTTGCACTGGCTTCATTTTTCAGCTTCATAAGATGCATCTTGAGTCAGACCTCTCTTTACATGTCTGCTGTCCAGAAGTGAGTACTGGTGTGTTTACATTCAAGTCCATTGTCTCCATTAAAGAGTCAGAGTGTGTGTATTGGACTTGAAGGATCATCGACCTCTCTGTGAGTACTTTACTTGGCCTCTGAACTCTGCCTTGACCCCCGTGTGCGCCAGCTGAGCCCCTCTCTGTTTCCTTCTTATTGTTGAGTTTCTACACACAATCTGGCAGCGTCGCTGTGACAGATTAAACCCTGTAGTTGTATCGTTGTGCACAGTGTCTACCCCTTGTCTAAAATGTTGAAATTGCAATCGTCAGAAAAACGACATCATCTATGCAAATGTCAAAAGCTTTTTTTCAATTTTTCCTCCAAACTTTATCCAGACTTTTCCCTACCACACACACAACTTTCACGTGAAGTCAGGGTGTGCTGATGAGGGCAGCAAAGAATATCCAGGAACATTTACCATGAATTCATGCAAATGAGCTGTGTCTGACCACGCCCCCTCTCTGGAAGGGGATGTGGCTTGGACTTTCTCGCTCCATGCCCGATTGTTTCCGGTGAGAAGTCAGACTCAGAGGGCAGAACAAACACCTAGCTGTGGGAGTGTCACCCACCTGGGGGAGGGGTTACTGCCCTTTGTGATGTCATTAAGGGAAAATGGTGATTCATCATCCAGCCTATTTCACCGTTATGAAAATGTGAAAAATATGCAATGATGAGCAAATGTCAGCTCTTCACATTCACTCACATGATGCTAAATGTTTAATATTCTGAGAATTCACTGGAGTCCTTTTTTCTGCCCAAATAGAAAAAAAAAAGAGCCAAGTCAGACACAAAAAAACTCACCATCACAGACAAAACAACCAGACTGTGCTTCCCCTCCTCAGCTGCTGGTCGATACCTAATTAAAAAAGCAGTGTCTGTGTGTGTGTGTGTGTGTGTGTGTGTGTGTGTCTTTGCTCATGTGTGTACCTACATAAGTGTGTGTGATTTATGGTGTGTTTCCTTCTCATGTCACTGTGAGGTTAATGCTACAGGCCACCACAGCTGGTATCCCAAGGGTGTGTGTCACTCGCACACACAAACAGACAGACACACACACCCATACACACACACCAGCGCACGCACACACACACACACACACACACACGCACACGCACACGCACACGCACACGCACACGCACACGCACACGCACACGCACACGCACACACTAAAAATAATAATAAAAATGCAATTTGCATGTGTATTTAGCAAAATTGCACTGGATGCAATTCATATCCCCAAATCCTCCCTGCTATCAACAAACACAGACAGACAGACAGACAGACAGACAGACAGACAGACAGACAGACAGACAGACAGGCAGACAGACAGACAGATAGGCAGACAGACAGACAGATAGGCAGACAGACAGACAGACAGACAGACAGACAGGCAGACAGACAGACAGATAGGCAGACAGGCAGACAGACAGACAGACAGGCAGACAGACAGACAGATAGGCAGACAGACAGACAGACAGACAGACACACAGACAGATAGGCAGACAGACAGACAGACAGACAGACACACAGACAGACAGATAGGCAGACAGACAGACAGACAGACAGACAGACAGACACACAGACAGACAGACAGACAGACAGACACACAGACAGACACACAGACACAGACAGACAGACACACAGACAGACAGACATACACACAGACAGACAGACAGACAGACAGACAGACACACAGACACACAGACAGACAGACACACAGACACACAGACACACAGACAGACAGACAGACAGACAGACAGACAGACAGACACACAGACAGACAGACACACAGACACACAGACACACAGACAGACACACAGACAGACAGACAGACAGACACACAGACACACAGACAGACAGACAGACACACAGACAGACACACAGACACACAGACAGACACACAGACAGACACACAGACACACAGACAGACAGACAGACAGACACACAGACACACAGACACGCAGACAGGCAGACAGACTGACAGACAGACACACAGACATACACACAGACAGACAGACAGACAGACAGACAGACAGGCAGACAGACACCACACTTGCTGCCACAAGTATCCATACCCAAAAAATTCAAACTGACAAAAAACAGCCGAATCACTTTCTTTCCACCCTTTTTGTTTTGGAGAAGTTAAACCAACACTGGCAGCAGGAGACTCTGTGTACTGATTTAGTAAAGATAAACACAAACACACAGAAATGCTGACTTTCTTTGTCGGCTGAACAGGACTCAACACTGAAATTGCCCCAGTGCCTGAGGTTGATGGGGAAGTGGGACGTGAGCGTTGACATTTTGTTTGGAGTCGTGTGTCTGATTTGTCTCTGTAGCTGCTGGCTCTGCTTCTCCTAAAATCTCACCCTCCTCCACCTCTCTCTCATCTCCCCATCTTTAATATCCTGCCCCGCTCCTTCCTGAAAACACGCTCAGGCTTATTAACAACTCATACACTCTCTCTTTCCCTTTCATATTAGAACTGTGTGTGTGTGTGTGTGTGTGTGTGTGTGTGTGCGTGCGTGCTCCTCTGATTGAGCTCTTTTTGAGATTGAGACTCTTTCCTCTCTGCTCTTTTGAACGTGACCACAGGGGGATGCGGGGGCTTTGACGAGATGCTGACGACCCCCAACATCCCACCACGTCTGGTAGGAGGACAGAAACACAAGGCCATCTGTCCTGAACATACGCTTAAACTTTCCCATTGACCAGTATCCACCAACACACTAACTGGAACCTGATAGGCTGTTAAATGCATGAAAAACACACAACAAGCAGATGGAACAACTGTAGAGCTGAAATGCAAAACCATGTGTGTGCGTGTGTTTTTTCTTTTGTGTTTTGTCTCTGGGACAGAGGGAGTCTGTAAATGAGAAGGAGGGAAATGTATGCAGCGAATGGGAAAGAACTGGGACTGCAATTGTTGCATGTATGTGTATGCGCATATGTGTGTAAAGTGTGTAGGAGAGAGAGGTCACACACCCACCTGCTAACACACCACACACATAGACGAGTCCGATCCTCAGGGCTCCGTGAACCATTTCTAGAGGGACTCCCACCAGCAGCTGCATGGCCATGTTCAGACTCAGGTGTTCAATCCTGTAAAACACAAACACACACACAACATCACATAACCACATAGGTGACAGAAATTTAAATAAAATATGAGTCGAGTAATTTCCTTTATTAGTTGACTATTAAAAACTCTTCTGTAGAATATTTTTTATATTGTGCTTTCCAGCAGCAGCTAATAATTTGATAAACATATTATCAGTACATATTCAGATTTTGTAAATTCTTCTATATTTCTTATCTCTATTTTTGCTTTATTTCTATTATATATATTTATGCTTATATCCTAGGTGAAGCAATTTCAACGCCCAAATATCCCCCTGGGATTTAATAAGTATTTCTGATTCTGATACTTTTAGGGCAGTGGTTCCCAACATATTTTCCTTGGAGCCCCCGTATTATATCTTATAATAGCTGAAACGACAACCATGAGTATAAGTCGTCATAAAAAGGAAACCTTAATTGCAAAGAGAGAGCTGCTCAGAAGCAATTGAATGCAACTTTCATGGTTAAATACTGCAAAACAAAATAAACACACTGATGTCCCCCTACTATAAAGATACATGTTTAAATGTTCAATCTTTTTTCAATCCATGACACACTTTTATTCGATTTTTATGCAAACCTGCAATAACGAGCAGCTTCAAAATAATAAAATGCAACAAATGCAAAGATGTGATGATAAACTGTAGTCGGGGCGACGCTACGTTCTGAGCGTATAATATGGGATGATTGACAGGTAACACCCCCAGCACTGACACCAGACAATGATAAAACAGAAACTGTGCGACTGTGCCAGAATGATGGCAGCAAATGTCGTCTTCTGGAGGGAGAAAAACAAGATATCTCAAACTATAATGACTGTGCTCAGACATGAGCAGAAACAAAGAGAAAGGAAAGGAAACCCCAGATGATTGACAGATGGACACAAACTCAGCCAAAAATAAGGCTTATCCATTCACAGAAAAAAAAAGCACTGAGAGCACTCTTTTTTAAATGACCAGCAGTAAAGGGAAGGACCAAAGCTTAAAATGAAACTACACAACGTGCCACAAGAGAAAGACAAAGAGCAACAGTGGTCTTAACACAGAATCAACTGCCTGCTTCCTCTAAGACCACATTATTGTGCTCCATCATGAACACACACACACACACACACACACACACACACACACACACACACACACACACACACACACACACACACACAGAACATCTGCTCCTTCATCAAACCACACTGTCATGGCTATCAACAGATTATCATCAACACACTCCAGTGCATTTAAACATTACATATGACCACAGGCAGAGGCATACGCACGCACGCACACACACACACACACACACACACACACACACACACACACACACACACACACACACACACACACACACACACACACACACACACACACACACACACACACACACACACACACACACACACACACACACACACACACACATGCAGACCACATGTACACACACACAATCTCTATGCCCTTCATGGCTATTAGATCCTTCCAGCCAAACCTCAGTCAGCAGCACACACACACATTCGATGTCACAGCAGAATCGGAAAAGGACAGCGGCTAGTATAATCTCTCATTCCCCATTTCATGTTTTCTCTTAAATTCCCATGAATTATTTTGTCATTGTAAATTTAAGAAAGGCTGACAGTAAGAAAAAGAAAGACAGCTCAGATTTTCTTCTGTTTCTGCCTCCTCAAAATGAATACAAACATTCCCCCAAACAAACCACACACACACACACACACACACACACACACACACACACACACACACACACATCATTTCCCCACCACAGACAGTAAAAACAAAACAAGGCCGATAATCTATTTAGCTTGAAACAGCCCATCCACATCCAGCACAGTGCGCACAGAGAGGATCGTTCAAGTGATCATAGACACAACAGCGGGATATTGATTAGCTGGAAGAGGCCTGTCCAAACACAGAAGGACAATTCACTCCAGATAACAGCAGCTATCTATTTCTATACTGCTAATGAGGCTGTGAGGGTTGGCCCGCACTGTCAGGCAGATCTGCAGATACCCATGAGAGCTCCTATTGTGTCCAGATGACCGCTGTCTTTAAGGGCGCTCAACAGAAGCACTGCTTCAACTTTTTCTTTTTCTATCAGTGGTTTGTCAAACTGCAGCTGAACTTGACAATTTGCTCAGTTTGCAAGAACAATTAAAGCTCTGAACTCAGTGAAACTGTTCATGTCTCAGCTGTAGCAGACTTAGATAGTGATTGTGATGCAGAAAATAAGAAGCACACAAATTGGATTGTATGTATCAACATACTCACAAACCTGCAGATGGTACTGCAACAGGGTCATGCATCATTGTGGGAGAAGAAACTTTGAGTGGTAATGAGATGTGGACAAAAGCAGAACAGAAAAAAGCAACAGGAAAGAAATCTCCTGCTGCTAAATCATTAGAGTCTGGCTTTAATCTCGCAGGAAGCTAATCTTACTGGAGTTTTCACAGCTGCTGGGGACACCGCTTTTTTGCATCTCACACAAAATGAGAAGGAAAAATAGTGGAAAAGAGAGAGAGAGAGAGAGAGAGAGAGAGAAAGAGAGAGAGAGAGGGGACGTTTAGGGGGCAAACATTTACGCTCTGTTTTGTGTTGAGATTTGGGAAGGATCAGTTGAACATAGCTTTTGATGGGATTACATGTTTTGTAAATGTGAGTGGGAGAGTCTGCATGTTTGTGTGAAAGAGAGATAGCGCGAGTGTGTGTGTGTGTGTGTGTGTGTGTGTGTGTGTGTGCGTGTGTGCGTGTGTGTGTCTGTGTGCAGGCCCACTATTGTTTGTGGTAGATCTTCTCTTTGTAAAAGGCCATTCAGTGCTTCCATTGGTGATGTCAGTAACTTTTGGTGTCAAACTACCTTTCGGTTTGAATACAAAACTTTAACTTTATTATTTAAAATATTAAAGATATGTTTTGTTTAAGAAGTAACAAAAGTGAGGATGTTTGGATTGAAGAGGACGAAAACCTACATGACAGATATGACATATGATAAGCCTTAATTTGCGCTTTCACATTGAGATTTTAAATGTTTCTGCCAGTTTACACTGTATTTTGCAAAAAGGAGGGTTTTACTTACTGTTGCTTTCCTGTAAGTTCAATCACTTTTATCTACTCAAATCAAACTCTTTTAGTTGAACTGATTTGTATTTATTTATTACTACTCTATTTATGAATGGGGCTTTATAAACAAATTTGCCTTGCCATGCAGAATGTTTATACTATTTTTCCTAACAGGAATTAACCACATGAAACATTAAGAAACATGTCTTAACGTGCCGTCTAATAAAGGTCTCTCTCATTGGTCCTTCTGGTAACAGTATTAGCAAACTGGTTACAAATGCCAGAATATGACCGCCCCTGATAGTGTGTGCCATCACGGCAAAGGATCCGATATGAGGCAGCCTTAAAACTTTTACATCTCCTGAATTATTGAACACATTTTTTATCAGCCCTGCAGATTTCTGAAAATAGTTTGCATCAAAAGTCTTTGAAGTAAACATCAGCTGTAATACATTAAATTAAGGCCAGAAACACTGTTACATTGAATGCAAAAAAACACTAAATTGCCATATTGAGAAGTGTTTATATCAGTGTGTCTTGTTTTATTTGTGACCACTTTACTTTGGTTTCAGAATCATTTACCAGTCTGCTTCAACTTGTAGCAGATACTGAGTGATATGCAGCTAGAAACCCACGGTGAACACGTTTTTACTTGTTACTGATCTTGTTGTACTTTGACTTGAAGCAGCAGTCTGAGATAATGAAGCCCATTAAAGAACAATGTAAGAGCATTAACAGGACCAACTAACCATAGAGAGGCATAATACAATCATAGATCCTGATATTTATGTAAAGACATGACTATGGGCGCCACAGGGATGACCATGCATTTAATACTTTTGATGGTTTACACTGTGCGTTAAGAAAAAAGCATGGAGATAAATTATATCAATAAAATACAGCCATTTTCCCCTCAAAATTGTATATTTACAGGAAGAAAAATGACTAATTGAACTACATTGTTGTATTTGTGATCCTTTATTTCACCTCTGGTTGTGTGTTATGTGTATAATGTCTGGTGGTTTAGTTACTCTTTAAATGAAATAAAAAGCAGGCTGGAGGCACATATTGATACTGTTGATCGGGTACTCGCATCTCCTTGTCACAGAATTCCTGTGAAGTACATTGAGGTAGATAGGGATTTATTTTCAAACTTGTCAAATTAATTCAGTGGGGGGCAGTTAAACATCCTACCACCCTCCCATATGTTCCTTCCAGTTCATCTTTTGTCCACACACCATCATTCCTACCACCTCAAAACCTCCCCGAACAGCCCGGCACCTTCAGGTTCTCCTAATTAAATTACAATCTTATGACATCTCACTATTGCCTGAGACTACATTTACCCAGAATGGTAATTAAACCTGGATAACCTGGCCTGAACAGATAATAAAAGGAGAGGAGAGGAGAGGAGAGGCGAGGCGAGGAGAGGAGAGGAGAGGAGAGGAGAGGCGAGGCGAGGAGAGGAGAGGAGAGGAGAGGAGAGGAGAGGAGAGGCGAGGCGAGGCGAGGCGAGGAGAGGAGAGGAGAGGAGAGGAGAGGAGAGGAGAGGAGAGGAGAGGCGAGGCGAGGAGAGGAGAGGCGAGGAGAGGAGAGGCGAGGAGAGGAGAGGAGGGGAGAGGAGAGGAGAGGCGAGGAGAGGAGATGAAGTGATGAAAGAGAAAATTGTTCACTATATTCACATATGACAGTAGCAATGGAGTTTAAAAACTTCACACCAATAATATAACATTAAATGCTTTTTATAAACATAATTCTTTTGGGGATTACATGATATTTTAGTCACTAGTTTATTTCCTTTGTAACTTTACACAAAGGGTATTTACTGAGAATTATGAACTGCATCCAAAGACTCATTAGCAGCTCACAGTCCCTCATTTAGCCGTCTCCTCTGGCTTATCTGCATTTTTGCTTCGTGACAGAAAAGAGTTTCAATGCCTTCAGCTAGTGTTTCACTGAAAATTAATTAAGCTTTGTAATCCTGTTAATGAAATCTTTATGTAACAAGCTCTGACTCACGTCATTTCTCAAACACCATTAGCCCAGACCCCTTGAAGCATCACAAATATGTAGCATCTGTAGTTTGTTTTTATCCAAAAATGTTATTAGACTGGTCGCAAAACTGAAGTAAACCGCAGTGGAAGAATTCAGGTCATGAAAATGTGATAGTGTGGCATTCCCAGAATCCAAAATGTGGATGCTGACAGGGAAGAAACACCCAACTGTGTCCCCAGGAAGTGCAGCATTGCCTTACCCTTATAATTAGAAACCGACAGCGTGATGTGAACTCACCCAGTGTGCATGAAAATGTAGCTGAGGTATCTCCAGGCCTGGGCCCGCAGCTGAGGGTGGTAAGGTAAGGGGCTCTTCAGGAAAGACGGACTGGACACCTGCAGGACCAGGCGATCCAGCTGGAACCCGTAGTACATGAACACGGCTACCTGGAGGAGCAAAAACAAACTTTCCAATTTATAAATTATCTAAGAGCTCTTTTTTTAAATCTCTTTTTTTGAGTGACACCTTTACAATAAACTTGTCTCATTTGATAATGATATTTAATCCAGAATTTTCATAGGCAGTCACTCCTCATCACTGTGTTTTTTTTTGTACAAATTAACAAAAAAACGGCTCTCTTTTTTTTTTTTAAAGATTTGTTTTGGTCCATTTTTGCCTAATTAGATAGGACAGCTGGAGAGAGACAGGAAATATTGGGAGGCGAGGGTGAGTGATAACAGGCAGCAAAGGGCCGAGGACGGATTCGAACCCGCGGCCGCTGCAGTGAGAACCTCAGCCTCCACACTTTGGGCGTGTGATATAACCACCAAGGCCATCCAGCGCCCCACAACTTCTCTTCTAAGGTTAACCTATATTGTGAGGTATGTTTGAATAAAAAGTATTCTCCTTTCTTTATACATCTTAAAAACTTGAATCTACATGTCTTTGTCAACTCTGTAAATCAGGATTAGAAGAAGCGGAATAGCTTGTAGCAAAGGGACATCATCACAGTCTTTAACAGTTTTATTTAACATCCCAAAATGATCGTCAGCAGTAAGTAGGAAATTATTGCTGCTTATCAAAAAAAAGATCCTCAGAACTTCTAGTGGTCAAATACTTTCCAGTGCATCATCATTTAACAGGGGAGGGTAAGTCACACAATCTCAAAGGATTTACCTCAGCAATAGTGATGACCAGGATGAGCCAGGGAGGTGGGCAGTAGGTGTAGCTGTCAAAGTACCACTTGCGGTCGACCTCACGGGGCAGCGTCTCGTAAGCGACATGTCGGACGAGCCTCTGGGGCAGACCCAGGCCCACCTCATCTCTCAGGCTGCAGCCTTTCAGCTGCCTGCTGCCCTGAAGGATCGCCCTCCGGAAACTGTTGGAACGCTTGTTGCTCATCTGGAGAACCAAAAAAGGGGTTTGTGGAGAAAGAGGAGACAGAGTGAAGGAGAGAGAGGAAGAGAGAGTTAGAGATCAGCTGTTCAGCAGGATTTTATTTAGCATCCTCTTCAGCCACAAGAAGTTACTTAATTCAACACATAAGCACTTCAAGAAACCGTATTTCTTAGTTAATGTTCATCAACAGGAGAGTCTCCTCACATGGGGGCTCTGGGTTAACACCAAACATAAACACATGCCATTCCTCCTCAGCCCAGGCCCCGCCCACTTCACCCATGGCAACAGAATGCCTGCATCTTCACCTAGCAACCACAAAACCCTTCTCCACATCCCTCTCTGTCTATGAGAAGTTCATTTCCAAACATGCAGCGAATATGATAATTTGTTATGGCTCGCAACACAAGCAATTCATCATTCAGAGGCTTTCAGTGATGGAGGATCCTGTCAGCCACTATAAATGTTGTTTCTCTGTGCACATTTTCAAGGCAGAATCATCTTTGCTGAATTAGCGCATCATTTTGACAGATACACTGTCACATTTGTAAAAAAAAAAAAAGGGGGCGAGCTTCTTTTCAGCCTTGTTCATTTCACAGAGAATATAGGAAACCTAATCATGCATATTCACGAGAGCAAATGGAGAAATTGACCTTTTCTTTAAGACTCTGTGATGAGACATTCAGTAGATATTCTTCCGAATGGTTTCGTATTGAAATGGCAAAGAAAGAGAAAACTTGGTGCACCTTTACTTTTTCTTACTTTTCTTCTTTGGTTTTTTTCTGCACACAATTTGTCTGAAAGGTGCTATTCAAATGAAGTTTGATTGATTGATGTAAATGATGACATACTGTATGTACACAGTAAGACATCCTTTTGAGTTCTCCCTGAAGATGAGATGAACTCAGACTGATGTGAACTTGAGGTAATCTGATATCCTGATGAGGTTTTATCTCCAGCCTCTCCTCCAGCTGAGGACTAGTGTAGTTAACTACAAATAACACAGGAGCTATATTGTACGATCTGTAATGATATGTCTGTTCAATTCAGTTTCTGTTTTAAAAATGCAAACCTTAAAACAAAGTTAAAAAAAAAACACACACACTCGTACTCACACATTTTCATTTGAACACATGCACAACACTGAGAAACAAAAGTCTACGGAGATTATTTATTGAATTAAATTCCATTCTCTATCTCATGTTACAATTATTCAAGGACTGCAGGGTGAGGTCATGTAAAGTTGGGAGAATCTCTTGAAACATTTCCTTGACATTTAAACATAGCACTAATGAGGAGAAATGCATTCATTTCTACCCACCCAAGAGTTGAAAACAAAGTAGAGATAGGATTGAATAATGTGAAGGCGATTCAGCTTCTGGTTTGGGAAGATTGATATATCGAATCCGACCTCAGCCCTTTGCTGTGTGTCTACCCTCACTCTCTCATCCCAATATTTACCCTTTCCTCTTCAGCTGTCTTCTCTCATAAAGGCATGTTAATATAATACATTTCCATACTATGTGTTTTAAAGGGACACCATCCCAGTTATTTTGATGCTTGATAGATACTGAAGCTTCACAAAAGCTTCATATTCTAAACCCAAAGCTGCCTCGAGGGCGTGAGCAGCAGTGGTCCATTCATATTCACATGTCGGTTCAACTGAACTATGAGTGATAGTTGAGAGGTACTCTATCTAAGTGGGTCTATATCCTGAATTTTTGGGACAACTGAAGAAACTGTCTAGATTGCACAATGCACTGGCAGTGTTTCCGTCCCAAAAAGGTTGGCTATGTATTTGTGAAATTACGACAGTGTGCAGGTGATGCCTGAATTTTTTGGTCTTTAAAACCTTCTGCTTTTTTTTGTGGCCATAGTATGGAAACTAGTGTCGATATGGCTTGATTTTTTACTTATCTCATATCAGAGATTAAATTCTGGTATGGTGACTACCCTAACAGGTTCTGTTTATCCCCGTTTCCACAAAGCAGTCCGGTTCAGTTCGGTTCGGTACAAGTCATTTCAAGGCTGTTTGTTTTTTTTTGCAGACCTTCCTAGGAATCACTGATCTTCATTGATTGATTGCATTTATTGGATGTACACACTATGTCGTCCCCTGTGATTTAATGATGTGTAAGGGTACGGTTGGCTGTGGAAAACGCAAGCTAGATCAGGGTTCACTGTACCAATCCGTACCAAACTGTACTGAAAACAAACCGGACCACTTGGTGGAAACGGGGCTGTTTACTGCTCCTGTGGCGGCATCAACATTGTTCTTAAATCACCGCCGACACCTCGCTTTACCAGTTTTTACAGATCAAACATGACGACCCATGACAACATGATGTCCCACTGCTCTTCCATGGGGTTCTTAGCTCCGTCTCCGTTTCTCTCTTTTTCTTTCCCAAATTCCCTCTTGTACTCTGCTCTGTTTATGTCAACCTCCATAACTCAACTCCTTCATTGTGTTTGCAGCTTTAGGATCACAGGAAGCCCAGATGTGTCAGTCAGTCGATGTTATTTTAAGGCAAAGACAATCGAGCGGGAATGTTTACTGCGAGGGCACAGATGGTCAAATACGTGGATGATGTAATGTTGCTACTGGCAACAAAAGGAAACATTTTCGTTTGAAGATAATGAACATAAATCAAAGAGGAAACTTTTCATTTGTCCCCTTACTGAGTCGGTCAGACAAAAAGTGATAAAAAGACAGATATAAAATGAGTAAATTCATCAGGCTGTGTAAGACCAGTTGGCTGATGGTTCCTCTGGGTCTGTTCAATGAGACTTTTGGTGACTCGGCGTGAATCACTGTTTGGTAATAAACTTCAGAAAAAGACAATTATTTCAGCCTTTATGTCAGGCAAAGAGAGCTGTGGGAAAGTGATTACGTGGTTACCATGGCCACTTCCAGACCGCACAGCAGAGAGAGTACCAACAAACACACACTCTCACACACACACACACACACACACACACACACACACACGTACACACGTACACACCGACCTCCCTCAGGCAGCCATGCTCCATAAAGACAGTCAATTCTTCTTGTGAAGTGACTGCAATTCCTCTGCTCTTTGTACCACACAAAAGACAGAATGACGTTCTGTCTGTTTACCCACTGGCAAGGGGAGGAGAGGGAAGGAGGCGAGGAGGTGAAGGGGACAAACAGGGTGTTCAGCCAGCAACAGACAATTTTACCGTTTGCTCATTGAAAATAAAAAAAACAGCCTGAAGGGAGAGACAGAGAAATGGACACATACAGAAGCACATACAGCAGTAGAGTAAGTAAGAGGGCAGGAAGAGACGGAGTAATGGTTTGGGTTGTGTTCTTTCATGCAGTGTTGTTGTTGCACCTTCAGTGAGGAGGATTTTCTAGCAGAAAATGACACTTCCTTCACTGCTGGCACAAAAACTTGAAAGCAAACTACTTCCTTTATACTGCAGCTTCTAACTAAAAAGCCAAGGAGCTACCTCACGGTACAGACGATATAATGTATCTCGAGCCAAAGAGGATCACACAAAACCCAAAACAGGACTTATGGAGGTACAGCTATAAGCAACAGCACAAATCCATCAGGATCATTTCCCAGTTATGTCCAGCAGCTATGGACAAAAAAAACAAAAAAAACACATCGTTTCAACCAGTCTTTGGATATTTTAGGAACTTTAAACCGATTTGGGAGTGATTTTTCTACCCGGGACGGTCGGCGTTTGATTTATGAGAGAAAGTCAGACAGTAGACGGATGGAGAGAAAGAAGAAAAAGGGCACAGATAAAGAGGAAGCAGTGTTGGGATAAAAGCTGAGAGCTTACATGAAAGGAAGAGAGAGAGAGAGAACGAGAGAGTGGAGGTAAAGAGTGAGAGAAGATGGAGGAAGGAGGAGGTTAAGAGAGAGAGAGAGAGAGAGAGAGAGAGAGTGAGCGGTGATTTGAACGCTGACTGTGACAGAGCTGTGAGAAGGCAATTACTGACAATCACACTGATGGAAGAGCTGCAGTGCAAAGGAGAGATGGCGCGACAAATAAAGCCCTTGCAGTTTGTCTCTGTCCGTCTTGGCCTCCTCTTTTCCTTCTATTCTTCATCTTTTCCTTCTTTTATCTCCCTCCGAGGGCAGAATGGCTAGAGAGAGAGAGAATAACCAGAAGAAGTCAGACACTGCCTGTGAACTTGTTGGAAGAATTACAACTCTCAAGTTCTCACATTGACCCTTTGATCTTTGACTTTAGAGAGCTTGAATGCCTGCTCTCAGAAAGTCCATTTTATTGTGCTTAAATACCTCACATTCCTCAAGATATTAGCATCATATTTACAGGCTTTTCCCCCAGAACTGCAGAGTGACATGCACAGAAGTCTTCAGTCTTGTATGCTGAAACAAAAATGTTAACCTCACTTTAACTCCACTGAACTTGAGCACTGTTGTTTCCTTTCCTATCCTGTCTAACATTTCATCCATTGTAGAGTGCACACTGTTGTGTACTGCAAGCAAAGCATGGCCAAATTTGTGATGCCGGGTAAACCTAAGGCAGATGGTAAATGTACCCCAAACATCAACTGACAACTACTGGAACAAAGACAAGAAAATAATATGATGAGATATATCTAATCCTCCACTTCACCTGTACAACGATGAATAATAAAAGCTCCCCCCTGAAATCCTCCTGATCTGGTTGTTCACATCATATGTGCCTCACAGGGGGAGACTGTTGGACGGGGGGGGGGGGTCACCCGAGGCAAGATATGACGTAAAAAACGAGCGCAGTGAAAGTGGCAGACGAAGTAAGGGAGTCTGCTATAGGGAGAATAGTTGCCTTTACAGACTCACAATATCAACAGAGAGCGGGGAAGAACATGCGGCCCGAACAGAGAACATAATGCAGCAGTTTAATTACATGAACAGAGATTGCACCGGTCGCTTGCATACAGTCTTTGGTCGTGCACGGCAGAGAATAAATGTCACCGCCCCCTCCCGCTCGCTCGAGGTGAATTCTCCTGATAATAGACTGCTGCGCTCTCACATCAGCAGCTCACTCAGAAAAAAAATACTCGGGGGGCTGGCCAGAGAAACTCTGTGTTAGTACGAATTTTCATGAAATTCATTAATCTTGTAACTTCGTGAAATGTATTAATCAAGTCTGCCTACCACCTGTTAACACTCCTACCTTTAGGTGTCTGAAGCTGTAAACATATATGAGTGAAGCACCTAAGTAGTAGCAGATCTATGTTTGGATAGGAGCCAAGCACATGTTATCAGCAACTGTTTGCTAGACAGAGAGTCTACAGTTGTTACGTATACAAATCAGTGTCATGTCATCTTTATTGTTTTATGGTGATGTACCCAAATGGAAAGGAATTTGTGGGTTGCACCTTTTTGACAGAATATAAGCAGCACTGTGAACACTGTTACTTTGTCAGCACTTTGTCAGTCAAGTGATTTGGAAGCGTGCTTGTTTGATGAAGTTGTCTGACCTCGGCCGATTAAACGGTGTTATAATCTCCAGTCTGTTTCACGATTTCTTCATTGGATTTATACAAACAGAAACAACCCCCACCTAACACTCTGGATGAAGTGAAAAATCCCGCTGTTTGCGTTCACACACGCAGCTGAACCCAAAAATGAGTGTGAAATCTTTAAAGAAAGAATAACGAGGTCAGTAAAATAAAAGATGAGCTTCACAATCCTTTCCAGTAACAGGTGTGTATTCAAACATGTATTTAAAAAGTGCTTCGTCTGAAATGAAATTGACCTTTTTAAAAGAGAAAAAAAAATAGAGAAAGACAAAAAGAAAATCTTCCCATTTTGCCGGATAATTATATAACAGTTGTTTAATTTAATGTAAGCTAACCAAAATCAAACGCTTGGGCATTCAATGTGACAGTGTTAGCATAATCATGAATGCATGTTACCCCCCTTTGCTCCCTGTTTGTAGCCTCTGTTGTTCAGTTGCTGCCTCTATGAATGTATTAAACATTGAGGGGGGGCGGACACAATGGGGCTTAAGAAATAAATGTGAATGTACACACACACACACACACACACATGCAGGCACCCCATTCCTCTTTGTCCCATTTCCAGTTGCATGCAATGACCCACAGCTTGTCACATGACCTGAATGCACCAACTGGAAACCAAGAAGCTTAAAAAAAAAAGCTCTGTTGACACGTTTCCAAGCTTCCTACAGTGAAGGCCTCATTCCTCACCCACTGTACCAGACAATTAGCAGCTCTGAAGAACAAGAGTGAAGGCGAGAGATGGACATCATCACAGTCACAGACAACAATGAATTCCCCCCCTCCACACACACACACCCTACTCCATCCCTCAGCCACCCAGTAGTGATTGTGCACCACACTCCCACACAGAGAGTGCACCACACTGTCCTGGGTCAGCAGTTCAGCCTCCCAAGAGGAACAGCAGCGAGACAGCGGAAAAAAAAAGAAAATGAGAAGGTTATGTGGCAGCGAGCACAGCTAGAGATGCTTGAGTGAGACCTCGGACTATCAGCGGCAGGCTGCAGTCTGAAGGTGAAAGTGAAAGTGGAGCAAGGTGAGTGTTAAGAGGGGAATTTATCACCACACGGAGAGTCGTTTCCTATCAGAAAGACTCTGCACTTTGTAGCTGTAAGGATCCTCCAATATGGCTTTGGGGAGAGGAAAATGGAAATAAAGATTTGAGCAATAAAGTAGTTTTAGGAAGAAAAAAACATGAAAGTCAGAAAAAGAAAGTCTTGATTGTTGGCTTTGAAGACTTTACTCAAAAAGCCCAGTCAAAATGAAACTAAACTTTGCTTTTTGGGGTACATTAGCAGAAACAATGAATTTCGATTAAAATTTGTATAATACTCAAATTAACTTCATCAAATTTAAAAGATCAGTTATATTTGGTGTATTTTTTTCCCCTGTTAGAATTTACATTTGAATGTCTGAGCTGAATGTTTTGCATGTTGGTGTCCATTTTTCTTGCTCACTGTGATGCCTCAACAGTTGTGATAACAACCCAACAATGTGAGAATAAAAAAATATATAATTAAGACTTTTCTTAAAGCTCCAGTGAGGGACTTTCGATTTGTGATGGTTTCGGTGCCCCCTGTGGACAAAGCAGTAACGCTTATCATTTGAACAGTGTAATGTGTCACTTAGACAGAATTAATAAATAAAAAGGTTGTGCACTCTCATTCTCAGTGTGACACCTGGGCAGCAGTTTCAAGTATCAATAATAACAATATAGAAATAGTCATCTTGATGATTATGGTCTCATTAGTTTTTGCAATTCATAGATCCATCATTTTCAATATCAGTATGTTTGTTACCTGCTTAAAAGTCCTCATGTTTATTTGTCTGCCAAATATGTTTAAATAAAGTATTGTCAAAATACCTGTATTTTCTTTTGCTGTAAAACTTTTCAAATGTCTGATGACTCATCCTGCACTCAGGGGCGTTTACTAATCTGTGGACTGACTGAAAAAGTCGAAGCTAACGATTTTGGCAAAGAAATTAAAGTTAAGTTTGAGTCTTTCAAGTCTAATTCACGACTTGTGGCATATTACGCTCTGTTTATATCACACCCTGAGACATTTGGTATTTCCACTGACACTGAAAGAAGAATCTTAATATAGGACACAGTGCAGGACAGGAGGTGCAGATGAATCATTGGTATCTGCTGATGTGATTAAGCCTTAAAAAAAAAGTTTACAACAACTCACCAGGTTGACAAAGTCTTGGTAGCAGATCTTTCCGTCCGCGTTGCCGTCGGCGAGAGCCAACAGAACTTCCAGCTTGTGGGGGTCGAGCTCCGAGCCGTGGGTCGCCAGCAGGTCCCTGAACCGCTCTGTGCTGATGAAGCCTGAGCTGTCTGGGTCATACTGCAGACAAAAACACAAACAGACAAAAAGAACAATGATTAGAAGAACATGGACGTGAAAAGGGAATAGACATCATTGCAGCTCTGCTCTGTAAGACAAGAAGTAAACAAGTCAGAAGTTCATGAGAGCTCAAGATGCTCCAAATGAATGAGTTATTTGCAACCAAACGTTGAAAACCTAAAAAAAACAAACCTTTTTGAGCGTCTTATAAAAGAGCTGTAATTGCTCCAAAAAGACCCAACACAGCAGTGACTTAGAACAGCTTCAGAATACCTTTCAAAATGACTCTGAGTGCAGCATTTAACCACAGGCTGTTTCATTATCCACTGTGAACAAGACGCATTCAAATCATCGGAAAAAACACCCGATATTCTGACAAAACCAAGACATTTTAAAAGCCAATAATGATTCAAAAGACCTTCAGAGCTGCGATTACTTAGCACTTGAGTGTGAAAGGAGTGCTGCACTTTTCACATTCAGCTTCTACATCTTGGTACCTGCACACTATTTCCTTTGCGTGGCACTTTGCACGCCAGGTCAAGAATCAAACTGCCACTCCAAAATATACAAACATGCAATTTTATTCACATTTATACTGTGTTTTTCATGTTGTGAGAGACGTCTGAGAAGCAATGAAAGAGTCTCACTGATAGCTAAGAAGCGAGGTTGAAACATTAACTTTATCCTGCTCTGTCGCTAATGGAATAAACTTCTGTTAATTGAACACAGATTCCCGAAAAAATAAAGCTACACATATCCCCTAAAACAAAACTTTAAAAAGAAAGCAGCAGTGTTTTGGTATCGTCCTTGTTCATGACAGTGTTGCCTTAAATGTCAGGTTGTTTGTGAATGCAGGTGGCAGTTTTATGTGCTGCTGTATCCGTCGATTTGCAAGAGTGAGTGTAACCATGTCTGTGCATGTAAATACAGCACATTCATGCATAAAGATGTGACATTCAAAGATTATGAGCTGCCTGCCAGTTTCCAACGACCCTGAACTAGAAATAGAGACTGTGTACATGCCTGTGTGTGTGTGTGAGTGTGTGTTTGCCATATGCTGGTGTTGGCAGAGGCTGAGTAAAGCTAGGCTGGCAGCAGGTGCTCTGCGCTCCGCCAAATGATGACGAGCTAAAAAGAGGTCTGGCTCGCCCTTTCAGTTTATTTATTTTTTAACCATATTACCTAACAGTGATGATGGGGGAGTGATGCTGTGAAATGTTGTTTCTACTACATTTCTTTTGGATTTTGAAATGATATTGAGAGTTGTCATGATACCTGCATTTTAAACTTTTTAACAATACAAGTAAAACATCAAACTATACCCATACCATAAGTTATTGGAACCCAAATTTGGAGCATTTCTTGTTTTTAGTTTCAGAAAATTGCAAGCAAAGTCCTGCACAAGGTCTCAGTTGGACAAATACTTTCAGTACCAAATACCAATTACCAATAAGTACCTGCGGTGGCACTTATAACCTGAGTGAGGTTAACGTGACCAGAGGTTGATTGGCCAAAGAAGAAGTTAATAGCGGGATAAAATTAGAAAAAATCAATATCGCAGAATCCTTTTATTGTGATATTATGATTTTAGTTGGCCACGTTTCCCATTTTGTTTCAGTTTGTATATCAATCAATCAATCAATCAATATTTGTATAGCGCCGATTCATAAGAAGTGTTATCTTGAGTCACTTTACAAAAGAGCTGGTAAAAAGACCTTACTCATTATATCGTTATATTACAAAGACCCAGCAGTAATCCATCATGAGCGTAACACCGAGCAGCATTTTAAGCAAAAGTTACAGTGGCAAGAAAAAACATTCTTTTAAGAGGCAGAAATCTTGGTCCAATCCAGGCTCATGATGAACAGACATCTACTGAAACTGGTATGTCACATGGTATCGTATAGCATCATATTGTATCGAAATCGTATCATGAGTTACCCTGCGCTTCCTTCCCTCCCTCATTCTGAGTGTTACGTGTTACGCAATACGTTTTCACACTGCGGTTTAACTTATCTCCATCTGATCTAGATTGTGTCCTTCCCATGCACAGGACCATGTGACATCTGACTGACATGTACAACTCTGCTGCGGAAGGACTGACATGATGACATTATGATGTTTTTCACGACGTAAAGCAAACTGGAAAAAGACAAAGTAACGTCAAAACTGTCATCTGCCACATGGCATCCAACAGAAGAAGAGGAGGAAAGAGGAGGAGGAAAGAGGAGGAGGAAAGAGGAGGAGGAAAGAAGACTGTGTTGTAGAAGACTTTTCTATATCTCTAAAGAAAAACTGGAAAGTTAGTCTCACTGTGACTGTGCATTTATTCCATAATATTGTGTTTTTTCAATGAATACACACAAGAGCTTACTCTGAATATGATTCAACTCTCCCTGCTGAACACACGGTGCCCCCATTAAAAAAAAACACCTCTCCTTTTCTCTCTCTCTCTCTCTATCCACTTTATGAAAGTAAATGTAAACTCTACTCTACAGAAAGAACCAACCTTGTGTTGCAGTGAATCAGCCAGTTTCTGCCGAAGATATTTTGTCATGATGAAGTAACGTCAGCCAAAGCCAGCCTCACTGCTCGGTGTGAGAGCTAAACAAAATGTTGAGTGAGTGCCTGTGTGTGTGTGTGTGTGTGTGTGTGTGTGTGTGGCTGTCATATTGTTTGTCCCAGACTGCATAGGGGCATTCCTAACCAGGACTAAAGGATTACAGTCCAATCCAAGACACATCAATACAACCCCCACTTCTTTCCCTCTCATTACACGCACGCTAACTCTCACACACACACACACACACACACACACACACACACACACACACCCCCCTAAACCATAGTCAGCCTCCTCTCAGCCTCCACGTCACACCCCACCCCTCACACACCACACGTAACACCCCTTCACCCCACTTTCACTCCCCCTCTCTCACTCTCTTCCGTCATCTCCTCTCTCGAAAGCCAACATGTGGCCTCCCTCAGAAAGGAAAAATAAACAGCTCAATAAATTCTCCTGTTATCTCTTTTACTGTCACTTCTATAGAAGCAGACTGCCATATTTTCAACACACACACACACACACACACACACACACACACACACACACACTCACACATTCACACACACTCACACATTCACACACACACACACACACACACTTTTTTGGACACTGCAGGTTTCTCAGTTGAGTGAGCTATGTGTGAAGTCAGGCTGTCTGCTGGGTGGAGCAGCAGAGGGGACACACACTCAACAATGGGCTCATGATGGTCATTTCATGCTAGGTTTACCCGATTCCTTCCCTCCAATTAGTGATTCTTCATTTCCATCAGATGCACCCAAAGGTCCAATCAGAGAAGGACTTTATATGATTCAAGAGTAACTCCTCCCAAGACTCCTAAAGCTTGATTACACACTGAAAACTGGTACTTATTAGGATTTGGGGGAAATCTGGATTATTTTTGGGTTCATTAATCTGCAGATTTTTCTCCTTATTAATCCATATAATGTTTGACTGTTACACTTCATCATTTTTGTCTATATTAAGAAAAAAATGAAATATCCATTCAAGACCAGGAAGTACAACATTTGGAGGATTTTTTCTGACAAAGAATGATCAAATAAGAACCATATTTTCATATTTTCCTTTGACCCAATTTTAAATATTTTGCATAAGATTGACTGAGCCTTAAACACACACACACACACACACACACACACACACACACACACACACACACACACACACACACACACACACACACGACACACACGACACAAACATCCAAAATACTTATTTTCTGCAGCATTACTAATACTGCATGTACATATGGATGAGTAAAGGATTATGGGTAATGCAGTACTTACATATCTGTTTGTATTAAGCATGTGCATGTAGGAACATTGACCAGATTTTGCATTTGGTAGAAGTTTGGGCACATTTTTCATTTGTATAACTCCAGTATGTGCTGCTGTGTGTGCTCCATTAGTAAAACGGAAAGGCAGTGTGATGCAAATCCCTCAGATTAAAATATGCATACACATACACACACACACAAATCTGTGTGCAGACATAATGCCACAAAACATTCTCAGCCAATGGGCTTTCATATTGAAGGCTTCTTAGCAGCCTGGTGTCAGAGCAGAGGAGAAAAACAGCAGAGAGCAGAAGGGAGGGGAGCGGCGGGGGGGGGCTGGTTGGTGCTGTGGAGAGGAGGGGGTGCAGACTGAACACAATGCAAGGCTTTCTGTATTCACACTCATTTTCATAAAACTGAATATCAAGGAAGTGGAGGGGATGCTGTTTGTAAGGTCAGGGTTTCTTTTCCAAGGGCCTGCACAGAAAGCCTTACTGATAAGAAGAAAATTAAATAGAAACACACAGCTCTTAAAAACATCTGAATACATTTTATAATATCCTGCACCTTAGGTGACAGACTGAGCCAACTAAAGACCTCTTGAAATAGTCTTGACAATTTCACAAATACGTTAGAATAAAATTGTAAAAGGTCAAAAATAGAGACTAAAAGATTCCAAAGCAAAGCAAGTCAAGGCAGCGTTATTTGCATAGCACATTTCACACACTGAGGTCATTGAAAGTGCTTTACAAAACAAAAGACTCAAAAATACAACTCAAAAGAGGAGTACATTCTTTCACAAAATAAGAGGTGTGTGTGTGTGTGTGTGCGCAAATAAGAGGTGCAATATAACTTTAATCCAAATATGGTTTAGAATTAAAATGAATATATTTAAAAGATATCATTATATGCTAGTGGAAAGTGTCAGGAATGTTTTTGAAGTTTTCACCTAAAGGTAGTCAGAGTCACGGCTAGTCTTACATCATCTGGACGATTTCTCCAGGGCTGTGCTGCATTATAACAAGACGCTGCTTCACTGTTTTGTTTTCCATCTCTTGGGACGGTCATAGGCCAGCCCCAGAAGTCTCTCAGGGTCATATTTAGTTCACACATTACAAGCACATCAGAGATGTTTTTAGGTGCAAAGCCACAGACAGACGTATACACAAGCAAGAGACAATCTGAAATCAATTCTCTGAGCGACAGGAAGCCAGAGTAACTTGTTCATATTTCTTAGTTTTTGTCAGGACTCTTGACAAGTCGCTGACTCATCTGTTTTGAAAGCTCAGATAACAGAAAGAACAGAAACCTTATCCACTGAACTTCCAGAAAATTCATCAAACGCCACAATCCTGATATCAGAAGCCACACCTGCTAATTAAATCCCTTTGCAAAAGTAAAAGGATTAGGAGGTCGGTTCAGACTATCTGAACACCTTCACTTCTCAGTCTAAGCCCTGACTGATCTCCAACACTTCCATTGACCTTTGTCATTAGACCCAGACTGATACGGGTCACTGTCCAGAAGCTCTGAGCCGTCGTCTGGAACAGGAAACACGGGCTGCAGTGAAGAAGCCAAGCATGAGACGACACCGAAGTGAATCAGAGTTAATTAAGGGAGACAGTGAGTAACTCAATCCTATCCTTGTTTACCACCTTCAGATCCTCTTATAGCTCTCTCTCTCTCTCACACATACTCACACTCACACACACACACACATTGAACCTTTCAGATGCCAAAGCATTGCTGTGCGGGTGTGGGAGGGTTGAATACATATCAATTGATTTATCTGAAGTAGCGTGCGCTGTCCTTGGTGCTGAAAACTTTGAAAGTCATTGACAACCTATTTCCTTTTTTATAGTTCAATAAAAGCTTGACACAGTGCCTTCAATGTTTGCTTGTTTTATAAACGTGCTCTCTTGGCCTAATAAGTGATACATTGTTTTAACAACAGGATAAAGATAAAAAGCATTTTCCAGCTGTGGATTTTAAATCTAGGGTTGATAAATAAGGCCCCTCAAGAATATACTTTCCTCTCTGCATTGAGGGTCTAGCTCCGCCCCTGTGCCTTGCTTAAGGGCACCCCTATCACCCTTATCACCTTTAAAACTACCAAAACAGCCAAATCCCTCCTTTGGTGAAGAATCCTGTCAGCCTGGGGCTATAATGTCTTTATCTTTTGACGACTTTATGTGGGTATGCAGAAGTCAACAGAGCAGAGGTATATATTAGAGATTCATCCACACACACACACAGTACATGCATACACACTAAAGACGACGTCTTCCCGCTGCTTCCTGAACACAAAGCGTTGGTATTCCCTCAATACGGAGCAATTAACAGGTCTAATAAAAAGCCAGGCACCTTAGAGTGGGAGATGCTCATTACTCTCTCCTATAATTACACTGAAGCACCATGGGAGGACAGGCGACACCAGAGGCACCTAATTCACAGGTTATCACTCAAACACACTCACACTTACACACACTCTGACATAGCAGGTACAATGGAAACACACTCACCCTCCCATGTTCATTAGGCTTCACAGACTGACATCAAGGGGGTTTTACCTGTGTGATATCTTTCTTGTCTCCATCACGCACACACACTCTTTTGTCACATTATCTCACACAGCTACAAGAGAACGTAATCAGCGCTATGGGCCACCATAAGCTGGGGAAATGCTCTGTGATTTTTGGGGCTTATCATTTGTCCCAAAGGCAGGGCCATGACGCGGTCTCATTCAGAGACTAGTTCAGGTTGAGTAGAGTCGACAGCTTGTCAGCGGGTGGCGACTGTGAATGGGAGGAGCCGGGCAGTGAAGGGGAGGTGAAAAGTCAGACGCTATAGGACTGACAGCTGACGACGCCCAGAAGATCACAGTCGAGGAGGAAATCCACGTGTCCATCAGGGGATGTTTTATAATTTGTTACAGAGAGGAGGAGAGAGAGAGTGACCATGTCTACGCTGCTCTGACTGAATTTAAAAATTGATGTATTTCTGTACTTTATGACTTACATAAATACAAAAATGACACTTTTCCAATCTGCCCTGTACTATGCTGGCAACTGACATATTTCTAAAATGTTGTTGTATCAGAAAACAATTCAAATAAAAAAACAATTCAAAATTGAAAATCACCAGAAAGCACATCTAAATGTGGTCTGAAAGTTTTTTTTTTGGTATAAATTTGGTACTGAATCCTTCGACCGTTTTTTGCATTTAGCAGCTTCAAATTCAAATTTGACTTATTCTGTGAACATCCTGAATAAAACCAAATTCTGTTGTTCATGAAATTCTAAGGATTAAACACTAATGCTATCGTTTCCCTTGTGTGTCTTCATTTGGTTGACATTTGTCTAACCTGTAAAATGTCCCAACAACCAGTGGATGGAGTGAAATGAAGGTTTCCTTCAGGATGAATTTTAACGACTTAAGTGATTCCTGAACTTTCTACTTGTAACACTGTCATCAAGTTGTGGCTGTGTAATGATGACAAGGATTACGATATTGTATGACGATGCAAGGGACACAATACAGAACAATACATATCTCTTTGTAATACAAAATTATTTACTGACATGTAAAAGTGTAGATGAGAAACAGCTTGCTGTGTTATTGAGACAATTTACATTTCATTGTATTTGAGCAAAGGGTTTGGGTCAGTTTTTGTTGTCTGTGTTTGTATATCTGCGTCCCGGCTCTATAAGAGCAGCAGGTCTGTTGGAGGGCGACGCAGAGACACACATCATGCAGATAGTGCACACTGTCTTATGTCTTTTTTTACTGTGTTTTTGCATTAACTTGTTCATTCTCTTAACCCTTCATCTCCATATCATTTGATCCTCAGCTGCTCTCTCTCATGCTCGCGATGGCTTAACGTCCAGGGAGTCAGCCTACAAGCCAGAACAACAACATCTACAGGCACAGAGGTCATTGGGACTTCAATATGGATACATTTTAAATAATTTTAACATATCGATATAGGAGGCAATACAGATAAGGTATCATAAAATTATGCATATGTTCGTTTGTTTCTAACATTTAATATGCAATAGATGAAATATTTCATATATCTATCCCAAGTGTGCATGCTTGGCAATCTTATGGACGTTTTTTTTAATATTTTGTAGATCAATAATATTTTCAAAAAGTGACTTTTTATGTCTGAAAGGAATCCCAACCTTGCACACACAAATGCACACATAAGCCGATTCAGTCAGCGCAGTTTGTAAGAATAAAGCACCACTCTCACGGAGGTCGATCTGACATGAGCAGGTCTAATCTGTACCACAGTCTGGGTCTGACCTGACAGCTCCCGGCTCGGGCAGGCACTGATGTCTACAGGGCAACAGTCAGCAGCCAGTGGGTCGTTTCATTGTTCTCTGACAGAGGGAGAATTCAGAGTAACAAGGACAAAAGCAGCACTGTTCAGAGGAGGAGAGGGAGAAGATGCAGGAATGCTGCAGCTAGAATCTAATAATACAATCTCAAGGGGGAAATTGTTCTAATAACTGTGCTCCGTGTGTGTGTGTGTGTGTGTGTGTGTGTGTGTGTGTGCGTTTGTCTCCGTTTAAATCTCAGAGGATAACACCTTTGTCTGCACTGATGGGAAACCACAAGCGCAAGTTGACTTGTGTGACTCTGACGCTGAATGACTCACTTAAGTCCGGCTGTCACTCAGATTCTCACTCCTCTTTTTCAATTTCATTACCATCAAAGCGTTTCAATTGATCTTTGCCTTCATCTCAGCCTGGAACCAATTTTCCAACTCGGGACAAACACAGACGGGCAGATCCAATCCTCTCCCTGCTCGTCCAAGTCAACCCACCCGCTGGTGTCACTTGACAGCTGAGTGTCACGGCGACAGCAGAGAGCGCCGATACGCAGGAGGGAGAGATGTGATGAGCTGAAAAGATTCACACCATAAATTACCCAGACATCACCTCTCCCATCGCGGAGGATTTAGCAGGAAAAGGTCAGCCGTCTGTTTCACATAAAGACCAGCTCGCCATGCATGTCAAAGCCCCTGCCGGCCCAGCCTGCGCTCTGCCCACGTCACACTTTAGAGACGTGACTAATGCCTCAACAAGACTTCTAATAGCCTCCAGAATGCCACAGCAGTGCCTGTTAATGCGGCCGTGAACAACACTATACCTACACTACTAAGTCGAAGACCACCAACAGGTAAGAAAGAGAGAGGGGAGGGAGGCAGGCAGGGGGGAGAGGGAAAAGTAGTATCCATACACAATGAAATAACAACACCCATATGACCCCTTTTTTCTGTATGAAAGTGAGTGAAAAAGTTGCATAAAACTATTTTTAAAGTGTGAAGTGAAGTGTCTGCGTATTTCTTCAGCGGCTCTCCATTGTGTGTACGCGAACGCTGAGAGTATGCATGATGATTTAGTTGCCGTTTTTGTTAAACACATTCATGATTAAACGTCCATTAATCTAGGGATCACATGCGATCCCAACCTTTGAAGGTGATCTGAAAGGGTCAAGGATAAACTGGGATCCATTGCACCACTATTCAAAAGGTAAATGTACACATTTTTTCATATACATTACAACAAATTAGGACTTTTGCAACGTGTTTATGTGTGTGCGCAACCGTTGCTTGTTTTTTTTTTTTTAATAATCCAGGAGAGCTTGCCTGAACGTTGCAGGCAGGTGGAGGTGAAAACTCAAACGACTGCCTTTAATGGATAATCTTCAGCTGTGCACAAACTTAGTCAATTAGGAATCAATCTGACACAGCATAAATCAGCTCTATCAACAAGCTCCAAGAGAGGACCTCACTTCTCCCAGCACAGCGCTCCATATAATGACATAATTTTACTTTCATTAAACAGAGCAGCTCATCCACAGTTTCTCACCCGCTCTTCCATTTCTCTCCCCTCGTTACTCATGTTTGAATACAAGCTGCTTTTCCGCCCCGGGGGGGGGGAACTCAACTGAAGGACTGAGGGGTAAGTGTTGTGCAGACTGCACACTTGAACTTGTTTTTTCCCTGTCTTATTGTGGATGATTACTATAGGACAGGGAGCAGACTGGGTCTCTCTGCTTTGAAGTGTGGAAGACAGAGTAAGAGGAAACGAGACCAAAGACGTGGACTAAGCACCAACAGGGGATAAAGTGTTGTTTGTAGTTTGTTTTAATAGATAGGTTGGTCGGGATAAAAAGAGGATGTGGAGAACAATAAGTACCTTAAAGATATATTAATGCAACACCACAACTACAGCAAACAGAATTAGAAAGCAGCCTTCATGTCTTTGACACACTTTCAAGAAAAAACATTGTTTTAAGCTACACAAAAGCAGCTTTTATGACAATATATCCTACACTTTGTCCACAGATTAGTCCTGTCTCGTCCCACGTGACAGGCTTACTGTCAATAAGAACAATAATACTTCATTATTGTGTCTAATTAGCACAATAACACAATAACCAACCCCTGTTAAAGCCTATGGAAACTACAGAACCTTAAGACGCTATCGTATGGAAAACTTTTTGATGTAATGAAATAAAGAATTTGTTGGACTGACTGACTTTGATTTTTTTCAGTCAAGAGTATGAAAGAGTATTTGTAGGGAACATTATCCAGTTGCAATGCATGGCAGAGTTAATAGAACCAGTAGAGTCCAGTGTAACAGACCCCTGACTGTAGTGCTCTTCTGGCTGTTCTGTTTCACTCCCTCCCTCCTTTTGTTTGTTGTTTGCTTTGTTTTTGTCCCTAACTCCACACACACATTAATCATTGCAATTATTACTGATTTATAGTCTTCAGATTTTTGTATGAGGTTGTTTGCAATGGCTTTTCCATTAAACAGAATATATGATCACTTTTAGACTGTGTTTTCTCTCTCTTTAACTAGCTCACTAAGCCTGAGCTGTGATAACAGAAACTTAATAAATCATCAAAGCAAATGGTTTTCATATCTGAATGAATTTTAAAAGCAGAGATCTAAACTTGAGGGTTGAATAATGCCTCATTAAGGTTTTCTAGAGACTCAAACTTGTCCTCACACATTTCAGTAATTGAGAGCCATATTTGTTTTCTGATTAAAAAAAAAAACTTCTGCATGAAGGAAAACTCCTGTGGAAGAACAAGGATCAAACCCACCTCCTAAGTCAAAGTCGGAATATCAGACCAAAAAACTGAATTTTCAAGTACATGACATTTGGAGTTATATTCAGCAGATGAGTCTTATCAGCAGGCACAGACAGAGCTGACTGACAGGCCTGGATAGCCACAGTGTCTCCTCTCTCTTCTTCTTTTTCTCTTATACTTTTTTTCATCCTTGTCCTCCTTCTTACTCCTATTCCTTTTCTCAACCCCTATTCTCTCCTCTTGGCTGCTCTCTTCTGTCCTATGTGATAGAAAACACACACAGTCTTCTGCCATAGGTAATTACTTCCTCTGCATGCGGTCTAATGTTCTCTCTTTTCTCTCATTCTTTGGTTCTTGTTTTGTTTAACGAAAAAGCAGTCGATTCTCACTACAAGCATCCCACATTCGGAGACCAAGATCAATCTTCAGAACTGTTGCACTGTTGTGCTCATCTATATGCAAAACAAATTCAGTTTTCTTCTGCTTTAGTGTTGTACTCCTTAAAAACACACAATGGCAAGAAAGAAGAGTTTCTCAATAGTGCAAAGCCGGCTGATATGAATTAATTCTTGGGATGTTTCTTGCGACTATTTCCCTGTCACTAAAATGTTATTTTAAATTCAGACTAGTCGACAAAACTAAAGTTTACAACATCTTGTTATTGTGATATTATCGTGTCATGAGGTTTTGATATTGTTGAATCCATACTAGGCACAGATGACAGCATCTGCAGGTAAATCAATTTAGTGTGGCTAACGTTAGTTAGCACGACCTTCAGTCCTTCTTGAAGGTTAATATCCACACGCCTGTGCTGGTTAAGCATAGGAAACAAAAAATTCTGTCCAACATTTGTGCTGGTTTACATCATGATAGTTGACCATTATGACAGAACGGCAGCGGCACTTAACTGGAGCTACAGCTCCCGCTATTGGAGGGAGGGTGCATTACAGCTTACACACAACATGCGTAACACACAAGGGTGATGACGTTAAATCGTTTAGTCTGCTTATCCTGCACATCCCTAATTCTCTGCTTTAAACCCAACAGTGCATGATAGAAGAAAGAAAGATCTATTTCTATACTGCACGTCCCGATGTGGTTCAAAATGTTGCAGGTAGTTCACCTCATAGCTCATGGTGTCTGTGTTTTTTCACAGAAGTGTGTTTCACTCTGGCTGCAGGGATGACTGACCGACGCTGTGTCCGTCAGGCTTATGATCAGAAAGCTGGGTCACCTGACTGACTTGACACATCAGAAACTCTCACTCATTTCCCACACATCCCTACACACACTTACCCACACACACACACACACACACACACACACACACACACACACACACACACACACACACACACACACACACACACACACACACACACACACACACACACACACACACACACACACACACACACACACACACACACACACACACACACACACACACACACACACACACACGGTCGTCTGAGGCCATCACAAAATGAGTATGGGCCGTCACCGTTTCCTTGCCAACTGGCCTGTAACCAGGCAACGTTGGTCGGTGTGAAGATGTCTTTAGTGGGCATATGTGAATACACACACACACACACACACACACACACACACACACACACACACACACACACACACACACACACACATATGCAGGCACACACAACGGGGCGCGATACGTGGTCAGGTGTCTGTCATGGACCTGAAGCACACAGATAGACCGCATGATCATGCACACTTCACACTAAGACATGAGCAGCTGCAGTTACTTCATTTGCAAACACCGATTCAACAGGTAAATTACATTTTAATCACAGGAGCAGTTTCAGCTTCAATAACCCCTCATGTCTGCCCACAGGCACACTTTAACAGCATGCGACCCTGATTAATATTCATGCTTCATCTTCTTGAGACTGAAGGAGGAAATCCTCGCTGAATAGAGTGTTTTAAGAATTATTAATCCTTCAAGGTACAACGGTACCGCTGCAGAAATCCACTTTCGATCACATAAAGAAACCTTGGATTAGCGAGACGTCAAATTTCTTATCTCAGAGTCATCATTAAATTCCATGTGTGCATGCAGGCAATTTAACAGCGATTGAGATCATTGCCTCGTTTTAGCAAAGCCTTAGGTGATATCAGAGCTGCAATCAGACTGAGTGAGCTCTGTCTACTTTACTGAGAGCGCACTCTTCTCTTGTCTTTGTCATGGACACTTAGAGGTGTCAGAGATGTCAGGAGAGATGAAATATCTTGGAACTTGAGGGTCATTGCAGACCTCATGTTAGAAGTTTCTGCTGAAGGTGTTGAAATGAGCAACTTTTCGTCTAATTTTTCATCAATTTTTATCACTAACACAGCCGTCCTTGAATTATTAAGGTCTAATACAGAATTTCTTAAACACTGTCTTGACCAAATACCTTAGAACAATGTAAATTCTCCCTGGCGTCACTTCAAACAAATGTTTTGAGGAAACACAGTATCACTAGCCTTAATCGAATAGCACCGCATATCGAATCTCTCCCAGATAACATCTCTACTTATTCACATCACAGCCGCTGACTCCACTGACAGCCACTGAGCTGTATTACTAAGGACCACATGTTACACACACACACACACACACACACACACTTCGCTGCACTGTTATTACACAGAGTCTATTTTTCCCTGAACAAAACTCGGTCTCTAAACTTTAAAACCATATTCCCCTGTGGGTTTCTAATGTGATCCCAGTCAGAGGAGCAGGTCTGGAGGAGAGAAAAAAATCCAATCAGAATATCATCAGGGCTTCCATTTGACAGATGATGCAATATAAAACACTGCAAGATTGTTCATCATACAGACTTCGGATGCTATAGGACTAGAATAAAAGCTGCAATACCTAGCTCTGACTTTCTCCATGAAAGGGGGAAAACTGCAGCAGTGACGTTAACCTGTATGTAAATTTAAACGGACTACCGCTACTTTCCACTTTTGCTCTGGTAGTTTTAGGTAAAAATATGTTGATGCTTTCGTTAATTAACATGGAGATTGAATCGCAAAAATGACAGTGAACAGTCAGAAACTGGGGGAGAGAGAGTGAGTAATGACAGGCAGGCAAGCAGGCACAGGTTGGACCCTAATCTGAGCCATCTGCTTCAAGGACTACAGCCTGTACATGAGTCGTGAAAAACAACAACTCGGCCATCACGGCCCCTAAAAATCTTTCTTTTTTTTTTTTTTTTTTACATATCAAGTGTAAAAAAAAAAGGTGAGAAAAGTGAGTTGAGTCGAGGTTGAGGCTGTGGAAGGGGCTAATGGCCGGTCCCCCTCTAACGAGGAGAACAAACAAACAAGGAGAAACTAAAAGGCAAACAGAGAAAAAAAACACACGTATTAACAAAATAAAAAGGCCACTCCTCCAGTGTAAAGCTGGCCCTCTTCGAAATATTTTTCCAACATGGCGATCCCCATGGTTGGGCTTCAAAACTAGGCTTTAGAAACCAATGGCTGACGTCACTGAGACTATGTCCATGTTTCATACAGTCTTTGGACTCACACAACAGGTGCACTGCAGTAGCAGCCTCTGCAAAGACAAACACATCGGCTAAAAGAAAGTTGTGCATATCATTGTAATTTTTCAACACTGTCAAAGCTCATAAAACAAAAAAACTTGTTTCAGCGGATTACAGCAAACTTGAGATTCACCTAAATAGTTCTGGTTTTTTTTGTAAAGTTGATGCACTTTGCAGGGGGTTAAGAAACCGTGTAAATGAAATTATGCTGCTTTTTTGTACCCTGATTTTTAAAGAATAAAGAAAAAGTGATCCATTGCACCGCTCCTCCATATGGTCAGACAGTAGACCAGCTCCCTCCTCTGGGACTGTTTGCTCTATGAGACTTACAGAAGCCTATGGGACCAACAGATAGAAAAAGGAGTTTTTTTTAAATTGTCCGCATTAAGGTGGACATGGTTTGATTTTGTGCGACAGGAGGACAAATGGAACAAGACAGACCGTATAGTTTAAAATGGGCGAGGGGTCGGGGGGGGGGGGGGGGGGGGGGCAGTCTTAATAAAGAGATGGAGAGAGCTGTACTGCCCCCAGCGTGTCTCCAGAAGCAGAGGGGATTGTAGCAGACAGCAAAATGGCCCTCCGCAGGCTGTCTAAACATGTGTCCAGATAAACACTTTACCCCTTGTCGCTGCTTGTGAAAGCTTTCACACTGGAGAGAAGCATATATGTTATTCTCACTCACTGACAAACACAAACAAATAAGACTCAGATTCAAGACGCACAAACAACCAAGGAGAAAAAGCTTAAACACTGCGGGTCAACCACTGAGACACTAAAATGTCATGAACTCTCTTTTCTAAGTGACATAATAAGACTAACACACACACACACACAGACACACACACACACAAAGGTGTGATGGAGTATCCGTGTCACTCAAACATAGGGCAAAGGCGGGTCAGAACGGTGACAAAGACAGAGATCGGTGACCTTTTCCCCCCAAACCTCCCATTTACACAGAGGTGAGAACCCTTCATTACCAGCCGGCCAAGCCCTCTATCAAACACCCGGTCCCTGCTCTGTACATTCAGCAGCTCTTCAAGGAAGGGGAACATAAAGGAGGGAGAAACATTTGTTTAACGAGCCGGCCGCTGCCACTGGCTGTCTTTTTTCTCCTATTCAGTCCCTGCTTCTGCTGCAGGCCTGCCCTGAGGTCAACCCCCCCCCCCCCCCCCCCCCCCCCCCCAGAACAGCATCAAAAACCCTGCACCACCAATGGCAGCCACTCCTTTCACCACAGAGATTTATGATCTCTAATAGTGGGCAAATGGACCCGAGGCTGAGGCTGCACCCATGGGAGGCTGCTACAGACTTATTTTCTCCCAATCTTGAGAAGAAAGGAGATAATAAAAAAAAAAAAAAAAAAAAAGGAGGGAGCAAGGGGTGCAATGGGAATGCTATAGCGGGGGTCTGCCATCTGGGTCGGGTGGGACCCTTCAAACTGTCTGTCAATCTTTAACAAGAATCCCTCCTCCAACAGACAGATAAGTAAAAGACATTTTGGACAACAAATGCAGTCTTACACCACTGACGTTGTATTTTCTGGCCTGTTTTGGGGAACTTCTGATTTCAACAATAGCCTAAAATCAGGCTGCAAGCCTGTCAGCTGTTTCCTCTTCCTTGGTGGTGGTGGAAAGCCCCACACGGGCTCCCTCTACTTCATAATCCTATTCCCATAATCCTCAGAGGTCAGCAAGCAAGCAACCAATCGCTGCTCTCAATACGACCAGCTCCCCTCTCCTTTTAAGGCGAGAGAGAGGTTCTTTCAAACGGTGTTACTAGAGTAGGCAAAAAAAGAAATGTTCAGAAGAACAGGCAATTCAAGGTGCTAAAGGAGAGGCCCAGATGTTAGCAGCGTCTCAGGGGCTGCATCCTTTTGAAGGGCACATTTTGAGACTGTGTGCGTCAAAGTAGTGCATTTAACTCTGTCTCGAATCGAAAGCTCCTCCAAGCGCATTTGACAAATGTATCCTTCTTTTCCCGGGCCACAAAGGAAGCATCCAGTGCATCCTTCATGACCTGACATATGTCAAGATTCATTGCTCTCTGATTCATACAATGTTCCAAGTAAGTGGCGATTACACTTTTAAAAAATAATAATAAAAAAGCAAGCGATACAAATTTTTAAAACAAAAAAAAACAAACAATAGTGTCCTTGAAACTTTTTTTTTAACCTTATGTTACGTGACCTTTGTTATATCAACTAGTTCTGGTGCAGCTGTTGAGGTTGCTAGGCGACAGTAGCGGCAATTAGTAACAATAGGGTAAGACAGGAACAGCTGGTGATGCAAACAGGAAATCTTCTGTAAACCAAACCGTCATATTCAGTTTGGCCTGGACTACACAGGCTACGCGGGGTGGGTCTTTACTAAAGGATACGTCCCCTGAAATGGTACACTCCTCATTTCATCCTCATGAAAGTCCCAACAATTCAGAAGATTGAATGGTTTCCTTATTTTTCTTGTGTTTAAAGGAATAAAACAGAAGACTTGAATCATAGGGAAACACCGAGCTTGGCCCTGTCCAAAGAAAACAACATTCACCAAGCGACACATAAAAGATGGAGGAATCAAAGATGATATTCGAGCCAGAAATCATCTCTCGATCGTTAGAGCAAGGCTGGAATAACTTGAACATGATCTCTTAGACTGCATTAAACAGAACTTAATTCATGGACTTCCCCGTCTTGTTTAAATAAAGTTTGAAGGAAAAGTCAGCGTCAGAGGCAGAGGAAGTGAAATAACTTAACACTCCTTCCATTGTTTCTTTTTTTTTTTTTGACGAATGGGATCCGAGTCTCAAAGACAATATCTCTACAACTCGCAGCTCTTGTTTAGGCTTAAGAGAGGCTGAAGATTAATGAGCTCTGCGGTGACAGTCGAGATAATGAAGTGAACTGTGGACTCTGCTGACATTTAGACGGAAAAATACCACACAAAAAAAAATATCCACGGAAACACAGCGCGGTTTCATGAAAGTTCACAGAGAAAACACAAATATACAAATTATTTACCGCTACAGACCTTTACAAAATATCCAGGTTCCAAATAAACAAACGTAATAATTGTGCCAACCTAAACACTGTTGCAAATATACTCCATTAAAAAAGTAGAAGTGACAAATGGATACGTATTCCACCTGTAATAGAACTGTAACTTATCACTACCTTGGCAGCTGTTTCCCTTGAAGGAGATCATTCTTATCATAATGACACCCTCAGTGCCAAACCATGACAGGCACTCTGATGAGCTGCTGTATCTGCAACTGTGGCGGCAATAAACCCAGCCACACATAAAACTATTTCCCCAGCCTGCCCCTAAAACTCTGCACAGACTTCTATTAGACATGAGGCCATGATGGTCAGGACAGCCTGGAGGCCCTCCATGGCCCTGTTTTTACGATTACCACTAACATGCAGTTTGAGTAACCTGATTCCAAGCAGATATCTGAAATGTAAAGTGAAATGCGACAGCTCCGAAATGCATCAAGGACACAGTGGCATTCAATGACCAAACCTCTATTTGAAGGTAACATGACCACAGTCATCATCAAATCAATGATTCTCTGTTTGCAAAGGGATTGACCCAGAATGAAAACCACTTTTAAATATAGAGAAATAAAAGGTGCGCAGCTTCTCTGTCATCTAACATGTCCAACAAGCCACCCCTAAAGTTTTAAATGTAAGAACTAAAAGATTAGATAAATACAATTGTTTTACTCCCCTACAGTACAGAGAGATATAACATACATATATATATAATACAAGGGCTGGAAAGAGTAACAAACAAGCTTAAATCCCACTTGCATCATTGCTGGCAAGAAGATCTCGGGGCTGTGAAAGATTCTGAGGAAGTTTTGAGAGAGACAAACAGAACTTAGTTTCCTTTCTACTTAGCCATCATTAAAATAAAATGATACAGATAATCGGGCAAATGCAGATTGTCGGCTCCCGATTGGGTCGACCCCTAATTGAAACCAAAGAAAAAGGTGTAGAAAGCAAGTCAAAAATGTGACGATGGGCTTGATAAACAAAACTGATTTAACTGATATACTCACTATAACAGCTTTTGACTACAATTTAATTTGACATCCCAGTTCTATGGAAACCCTGATATATTAATTAAGAATCTCGAGCATCTCAACACAACAACAAACGCAAACTATTCAGTCAATGTTAATTGCTTTGAAGTATTGACGCTCCAGTCTGATAGGATGAACAAAAATCAGCGCTGACAATGACCTTATTTAGCTGATTGCATGTGACCTTCCCCTTTAAATGCAATGTGCTTTATTAAGCAAATTTAAAAATTGTTGTTCAGCAAATTAACACCCAATCAGGTTCAACCCCGAGTACAAAAGCAATCCTTGGCCTCCTGCAAATGATACAAATGAGTTGCCTGCAATGGAGCATCAGAGCATTCTTACTTCCAAGGTGAGATTATTTTCCCCTCAGTATTCCTCGCCAAGAGTCCGACCAGCTCGACCATGAAATGAGCAAGTGTCACTACATTTGATCTAAAGCCTGAAGGCCTGTGACAATTTACTCCACAGTCTCTTTTTTTTATCTCTTCACTAAACTACTTTCTGCACAAAAGAAAAAGTCCATTTTGGGGAAAAATAAGCCAATAGTGTTGAATCTTCAGAATCGCAGAATCTCCTCAGACCTTTACCTGTTGTGGCATGAGCTTTAATTAATGAATCATATTCTAGTTTTTCAAACACTGAAACATCCATGTTCTGACTAAGCTTTGTTTTAACCTCTTTTTGAAACAAAGACCACCAGTATGCTTAAAACAAACTCATTAAAGGAGAGAGCACAGGGTCAAAAATGTTGTTTTTTCCTCTTGGTCTGTTTTTTTTTTGTGTGTGTGTGTGTGGTATCGCATCATGTGGTTTCTCCTTGTCACAGTTTGCCTCTCCAGCACTTTTTGCCCTGCCACTAGGCTTTGGCAGCGATGCCCTGTAAGACGACACGGAGGGGACAGGACTGGACCGGAGATCTGGGTGAAAGCTAAGCACTGCCACTCACCTTGGGCATCTGCTGAGCGAGCCAGGCTGGGCAAGGCCGGGCCAGGATGCCATGACAACAGCAAAACAGGGAGGACATCCAAAATAGGAGAACGCTTTTGTTGTGCTCACTGTCTTTGAATCTACTTAACGTAAACATACAGTACAAACATATACTACTTTATTCCATCCTCTGCACTTTGCAAAGTGCAGAGGATGCAAAGTTAAGGTTGACATTATATAATAGATGGAGGACGATTACTAGTATTATTAGCACATGGGACTACATATTCCGTAACTTTCATTATGAGCTCCATCAGTGCTGTCGTAATCACTACTGTAACCATTTTCATTCTGCTTATTACAATCTGTACAAATCTGTAATAATATCAGTTCTTCTCAAAATTACAATTAAAAAGCTACTTTTTTCTTGAAGCTGTGATGTGTTTTCCCTGAGTCCCTGAGAAAAAATATTTATCATAAGGTTAAGGTTTTTCTTTAATATCCCTGTGAGAACAAATTCTAAAAGTGATGGACAATAAATATAGAAAAATACAATTAATTTATTTTAAAAAGCCAACAGCAAATGTGTCGTCCCCCCCAGTCTTGCATGCTTGCAGGCTGAGTCTAAGGCCGGATGTAAACAACTTTAAGTCTGTTAAGAAAGGATGACTGTGATCAGCCAGGAGTGACTGGGCCTTCTTTAAAGTCCATGCTTTGTACAGGAGTGTACAGTAGTGTAAATAGCTGCAAAACACTGCAGTCTGTTGCGATTCCTAATGCTAACAATTTTCTTGAAATTATTGCCAACATTAGAATCCCAGAGCTAAAAAAAAAAATCAAATGTTGATGAGCATCATCCAGTTGAACTCTCCTGTGAGGAGTTTTTAGCTGGTTATAAAACAGACAAATATTTATTTTTAATGCCTGAAAATGTATGGCACTGGGTAAGTGTCATGGTAAATCACAGCATGCTGAAGAAACAGCCTTTGTTTACGTTTTTCCATGGCAAAGATTCTCCATTTTTAAAGTGATTTTTTTTCTGAGCCATTTTTGCCTTTATTGGACAGGGCAGCTGGAGAGGAAATGTTGGGAGGAGAGAGTGGGGGGTGACATTCAGCAAAGGGCAGAGGTCACGGCCGCTGCGACGAAGACTACAGCCTCTGTACATGGGGCGTGCGTCATAACTGCTACGCTTTCCGGAGCTCTGATGAGTGATACAGTTAACTGTGAACGATGAGATTTTTCTGTTAAATACACTGCATGCAAAATCAGTGAAGCGATAAGAGGCACCTCCTTGTCCAATAAGGGTGCAAAAGTCAAAGCGAACTGAAAATTCCTCACAGGAGCTTCAACATAAGTAAGATTACTGACTACTTTGGAATAAATAGCCCCAAACATAAAGTTCAGCGTGTGTATCACTGTATACACTTCTCTTGGTAAACATAAACACATTTTAACCTGCTAAAGCAGAAATAAAATCATGTGTCTTTAAAACATGAATCATTGTGAGCTGTTTATCCACACTAAAATGTAAACAGTGATTTTCCTCTCACCATTTTTAGGCCCTCTGAGCTTAAAAACTGGGACAACCCAGAGAGTCTGAGGGAAGCCACATGTGCACTTGTCATACAGAGACGTATCATGCAGAGCTGCACAGAGAGACCGACTTCTATAAGAAAGGTAACAGTCGTGATCATAGTGTGTCACAGGCTCAAAGCTGACAGGGACCACACCTTTCAGAGTGTACATTCTTCTAATTGCTCGAAATGAAATGTCGAGTAATGAGACACTGCTTTCTGCAGGTTGAAGGGAAACTGTAAGCTTCTGGGAAGATGTCAGGATAATAAAAAAGCCAGAGATGCCGACGCAGAGGAAAGACAGACGAGAGAAAAAGCACAGGGTTGTACTGATGCCTTTAAAAGGTATCTTCTACGGAATGATATGAGATAAAACAGATGACGTAAAACCTGAACAGAGAAAGTTGTTGAATCCAGAGGGAGCAGCAGCTGTGAACTGCAACCTAAAGTCTTTAGCTACAGGTTTAGCGTGGGCGTCGGAAAAAGCTGGAGAAAAAAAAAAAAAAGCCTTTACCTTTGAATTATGAGTGTCTCACATTATCTCGTCTACACCGCAGTCTGCCTCGACTTCACTTCACACTCTCCAGAGAGAAGGATAAATAAGCGGGGTGAAGCCGGTGAGGCGGCTTGATTGAACAGTGCTTCACGCACAGCTGAGCACGGAGCAAGACAAAGTGATCCGACAGCAGGCAAACAATTTAGAGTTCAAATCCAAGCAGTGGAGCTGGCATCGTGAATCTAGCACACAGGCATAAATGTCTGCGCTGGTAGATGTCAGATTTGGTTTGAGGTGGTCGTCAACGTGGCCATCTGTCTGTGGGTAAAGACTCAACTTTTCCTCCAAAAGGGAGAACAGCAGGGAATGAAAGAGTTGGCTGGGTTTACACTTGGTCTGTAACGTTCCCCTAATTGGAAGCGCTTGACTGAAGACACAGAAACAAACAGCTGTACACAGCAAACACACGGTTATTGTACCCGTGTTAACAGTGCACCGGTCAGGCTTCACTGTGGACCTGCATGACCTTAGGCGAAGGAATTTGTCAAAACATGTACTCGTGTGTATGATTTTATCTCCCTGGCGACTTTACACTTTGTGACAAAACACAGATACTCTCCGACTGTGTTTCCGAGAGCGCTCACTATAAAAACACACGAGTAACAAGTCGTCACACACAACCACACACACACAAGCCCTCAGGTGTCGGTGTAATGGGTCATTGGCAGCGCGTCACTCTGTCAAACAGCTCTGTAACCGTAACCTGTGGGAAGGTTTCACAGATCCAGCCATAAGGAAAGAATGCACCTGCACTGTGTCTTTGATCCCCGGAGGATCAGACTGACAGACTGAAATAGGAAGCTGGAAGCAGTTTGGTTGTCGGGTAAGTTGAAGGTAAGAGAGACATTTTTCAACGCGTAGACCCAAAATAAAAGACTAAATGATACAATGTGGAAGGACATCCACAATGAAAGTGTTGCAATGCTTGGACAGAATTGGGAACCCTCTGACCTTCACACTTTTTAAAATTTGAATTCCAGTTGTTGTTTTTTTTTAAACCAACTGGCACACAATCACTTCCATTTTGCAAACTGATTCATCAGGCGTATTGACGTGGAAAAGGTAGGCAGGGATTGCAACAAAGTACAACACTATAAAATCAAGATTAAGAATGTAAAAATGAAGGTTATCTTGGCAGGCCCATCAGCAGGCTTTTAACCCGCCCAAGCTCCAAGGTTTGAGACAGAAAATAGTTCAGTTAGTTCATTTTGACCACACGTAAACCTTGGGCTGACCAATTCTGTCCACGTTTGAGCTTTTCCATCCTCTAAAAAGCCCACACTTTCGATAAACAGGTCAGCTATTGGAGTGAGCGAGGTATTTAGGCAGTGTGATACCTCAGGCCTAGTCTTAGGCTTTCCTCCTTAGCCCTACATATTAAAATCCTTGAATCTTAACATAGCTGATCTCTCAATATAAAAGTCCAACGTTGTTGACTAATCACGGTCATGAAGAAGTTACATGATTGAGTCAGCTTAGAAACTGTTTGGTTCCTTTACGACAGTGTAACAAAGCTCTGACATCACTGTGACATCATACTTTTACCCTGAGCCACACAGCGCCGCCATATTGATGCCACACACACACACACACACACACACACACACACACTCTCACAGTGTGGCTCTGTCCTGCTGGCCACGCTGTTTTTGAAGGTGCTGATTCACCTCCGTTACGCCTCTATACCTCCTATGCCGGTGTTCTGTCGAGATGTGCTGTTTTATCCAAAAATGCTTCTGTAGCGTGAACTGATAGCAGAGGATCTGAATACCCTATCAAATAATGCTTCAAGTACATAATAACTTTATATTAAAGCATCACTCATTCTGTATGCATTGTCAGAGTGTGGGGAGTAAGTTCTTATACTTCTTTAATGAGATATCAGGGAGACAAATATCTTCATAGACAAATATCCCCGATCATATAATCAAATAATGCCCACAGTACTGTGCAGAGCTGCTTGGTGGCACATCTGGATTAGCAGCACTATTGTAGGTGTACCAGTCCTGTCATGAACAAGCTGCATAAAAGGAGCTACAGTAGTCCACAGGAGAGGATACAACAGTCCACAAAGTTAGCATACACTGAAAATGAAATGTTGTTTTACATAAAGGAGGCTAACATACTCGCTTCTCAAGACCCCGTCTGCAGCGGTACATAGACAAGCTCCCATTAAAGGAACTTCAGTCGACTTGTCCAACCAGGGACCAGCTGACTGTTATCCACTGGGTTTTAACAATACCAGAATTTTAAGTTAGGTATGATATGAATAAAAATGATATGATATCAATAACTGTTTTGAAACCTCAGCAACTACATTCACAAGTCCTAGGAGCACAATATGGGTTATAATCGTGTTTTTAAAATACCAATAATCCAAAGCAAGATCAATCCCACTGTCTAGATTACACGTAATACATTTTCAGTGTTACTGTACCAAAATGTTGTCAATGTATTTGTGCAGTTAAGATGTCCCTCTCTCTCTCTCTCTCTCTCTTGAAAGCAGTTTGGGTTCAAAACACGACTCACAATCTGAAGTTCTTTTTAATACAATCGATCAGCAAAATAAGAGAGATTTTAACGTTTTAAAACACATGGTGTCCAAAAGAACCAAAGTATCAAAAGTTTTGACTTCCTTGATCTAATGTATGTATTACATATAGCTCACCTCATGTGACCACACTCCAAAAGACATCTACGCCTGTATCATAATAAAGACCAAAACATGAAGGGATGTTTTTTTTTTGTTTTAACTGCTGTGACTGAAACATGAATTTGACAAATTCTTACAGTAAGCTCCTTCATACAACTCTTATTTTTTCTTCCAGAGTCCTTCATTATTTGAGCCGTTTACTTATATGTATATATATAAGTTTATGATCATGGCTGTCACCTCTGCAAAGAGCCAATGAGAAAAGACGAGATGAAAGCATTGATGAGCAGACTGAGACTGATTCCTCCTCACGTCTGTGCTGCCCTCCATTAACTGTTATGAGGATTCAGACTTCAGAACAGACGGATGAGAGACGGAGAGAAAGAGAGATGGGACATGAAAGGGGAGCTAAAAGCAGAAAAATCAGGTCTAATATGTGTTGGAGCTCCACCAATATTCACAATGGTCCTAAAAGGCAGCAGGCAAACCCAGCCTCCGTCACACACACACACACACACACACACACACACATACACGCTCACTCAGCAGGGGGTTTGTGCTGTCACTTCCACTGGCCCCCCCCCTGACCTCCAGTAATGGATTCACATTTTTAGGCCAAACATACAGGATGCACTCAGCGAGCAGAAAGCATCTGGAGGTTGTTTGATCTGATCAATCATCACGCTTCGATTTCATGACACTGCTGCTATGAGTTTGCATAAAGCAGCCAATTACGGGTAAACCATCATGTCTTCGTTCTTCCATTTACAGATCGACAGGCACAGCAGCTATTTTTTACCTCTTCTGCATTAAAGCAGCAACTGTTTTCACACTCTGCCAACTGGAACTGTGCCTTTCATTAAGGAAATCTATTTAGAGCTGAGCGGGGGGGGAGAGGCAGAGGGGCGAGGGAAGATGAGCTCTGATTACATCTTTCAATGAAAATTGTTTAAAGGCTCTCTCTGTTATTTCATCACCACGAGACATCCCAGGAGGAACATTTTTTTTGGACGAGGGGGAGCCGCTCCTTTCTAGTCAAAGTAGTCTGAGAACAGCAGAAACGGTGGGCGAGTTATCTCCATGACTCAGCTGGTGTCAATCACTGCTGTAGTTAGACGAACAGGTCAGCAGACTGTGACCCCACCATCTGTGAATGTGTCAATGGCAATTAGGCTGATGAGCACATCAGTATGGAGATCAAAGAGGAGAGAAATGCAAGGCAGACACCGAAACTGATGGCAAAAAAAAAAAAAAAAAGCATTTTTTAGGAGGGAAAATAGTGAAGAAAGCATTGAGAAGAAATGCTTTAGTCATAGGAGGTTTAGGTCAAATTTACCCCTCTATAGGTTACCCAGCTCTCTTTTAATAGTCTATCATTTATCTGGTGCAGTTTCCTTTCAATTGTTTTCCTAACCCAATTCTTTGAACAGTGACTGCTGTCATGATCTCATTGTCTAAACCTCCTGCTGCTTCTACTGTAGGTAGAACTGACAGGGCATGGCAGGACATGCTGCTGCTACCCCTGCCATGCACCAGTAAACGCAGCTGAGGGTTCCCAGTTGGCCCATCCATTAAGTGCCAGTTACCTGGGCGGTGGACCATTCATTTGAAGAGTACTTAGAAAAAACAGAGAGGGGATGCTGAATAGAAGGTGCCAGCTGTGCGTTGCCATGAGGCGAGGCTGCTCTGCCAGACAGACAGACTTTAAATAATGACCTCCCTTTACGCTCAGGCATGGCCACTGAATGTTTAACTAACAAGCTCATTGAAACGCATGACAGAAACTCAGGGAAACGCCAGTCCCACCGGCAAACAGGTGGCTACCCCACTATTTGATTTCATTTGTTTTGATTAATGACACTAGCGGGGCTTTTCAAACAACACACCACACTGTCAATACCTAAGTTAAAGTCACAGGAATCTCAAATAAGGGTTTTTTTGTGTACACATGGGCATAAGAGGCATACAAATAAGTAGGTGGGAAAATGTAATTGGGGTTCTGGGGATCTTCCCCCAAAAGTTTTTTTGAACAGAGTAGATGTAATTTCCTGCATTCTGATGCATTTGATCATGATCTGATATTTTTTAAAGCTATATAGCCTGAGACACACTTTATAATTTCATCCAGATGAAAGTGGATGCCTCCGTCAGATCACATGTAAATATTAAAAAGCTAAAAGTATAGAACGCCTGCATGCAACTGCAGTTTCTGTTGATGTATTAAAAGCACTAGTACAACCTGAAGAATCCCCAGGATCTGAGTCCTACATCTCAAAGTTGTATTATGTTGCAAGCTAGTTATTTAGGGGACTTTTGACACTGCTACCAAGAGGTTCTCCACATAAATATTAAGGGCAAAACTTTGTGTCAAAATACAAACATTTAGCAGGGACCCCAGGAGATAGCTAAACCACCTGCAAGTGACTTGTTCATTAAGTAACTGGCCCATGATACAATTCAGAATAAAAAGCATCATCTGAAGCGCAGGTAGACTCATCGTAGAAATAAAACAGATCAGGCTTTTACTTTGAAAAGCATACCGAGGCTATGTCGGACGCCGCTTATTCGACTTTGGCAAACAGTGCTCAGCAACTCAGAGCACCACGGACTGGGAGCGTCACTCATGTTCTTGTCTAGGAGTTGCAAATGGACTAGTTCTGTTCAGTTCAGTTCGTTCGAGTTTACGTTCACATTCTTTACTAATTCAAGCCAAATTTAAAGGCAGTTTCAGAAGCACTGGTGTGATTGCAAAATGTGTACCATGTAGATAATGCAGCACGCTCAGTACAACAGCATAGCACCGACTTAAGCCCCTCTGGCTATAAGACATTCCTAAAAGATCAAAAAGACTTTTTTATGTGCAGTTACAGTAATGTGTTGGGGATCATAGCTCCGTTTAAGGGCTGTTCTCTACCACCAAGCAAGAAATGAAGGGGGGGGGAAACACTTTCATGGAAAGTATGCAGCCATGTGAAAGTGTTTAATCTCTAAGCTCCTGCAGGCGCGTGCTTGGGGCGTTTAAGCATGCAGTTGGGAGCAGGCTGTCAACACTAAAAAAAAAACTGGGGACACATCTAGAGATCTATTACACGCACACATGGACATACAAAGCCTGGAATCAAAGTAATGTTTCTGTCCACAGACGCTCTTCATGCTTTTAGTCTTCTGTCACAACATGGGACACACAATATGCAGTGACAAGCAATCAAAGAAAAAGTATGATTCTATTGCACAGAAAAACCACACAAAGTCAATGGTTTGTATACGTCTCGTCTCTACAAGTCTTCCATCTACTTTGAGTTGAGCCAGGTTTCAGTCTGTTCACCTGGGGACTTCCAATCTCAGGCAATACGAGCACTTGTTATCTAAGGGGGGCATTCCCAGGTTTGCCTAGATAACAAAGTGTGTCTGTGCTGTAGGGATAGCCCTTCATAATCCACTTTCTGCAAAATCTGGTTCTTAAAATTCTTAAAAGTGAACCTGAGACATAAAAAAAAAAACAGGGAATTCTTACAAAACACGTTCCATTTAGCTCCTCCAGACTCAAGAAAATCCAAGTGATGTGCTTTTCTAAGTTAAAACAGGAATGTTTGGTTCATTTTGGGGTCCAATCTAGACATGCTTAATACGGTTTATCAGATAAATCTAGTACATAAACTGCAGCCCATCCTCAAATCCCCAGAAATCCTTGTAAAAAAAAACAACAACATTCAGGTTAGTGAGCATATCAGTCAGCAAGGGATGGATCCTCCAAAACAGGCTCCTTTCCTTCTTTTTAATGACATACACACTGTGTGTAATCAGTCTTTTCAGATAGGTGTGTGTGTTTAAAGGACAAACAGAGGCTGGGACTCTGATTATGAGGTGGAGAGAGGCCACTGCAGCTGTCATCCTCCTGAAAGCGTCTCCTCTGCTTCATTAAATATTAGCTTCTGTCTGTGTTTGGTCCTCGTGTTTGTTTCAGGCGATGGGGCAACAAGAATTAAAGCATCCTGAGGTCTCTTACTTCCTGCACGCAGAGCGAGGAGGAAAGCACTTATACGGCAACAAAATCCTCTCCGGGGAAAGGAGAGAGGGGTATGAGGGAAGAGCGAACAGAGCGACGCAGCACTTTGATTCCTGTCCCCGATGCTCTGAAAGCCAGAAATTGATAGCGGTATGTGCAGAGTTCACATGGGAGCAGGGTGCAATGATATCATGGGTAAGGTTGTGTACACAGCCTGAACTACATTATAGAAAATTAAGGAAAGCCACATAAAAAAAGACAAGGGAGACTAGATGATTCGGTCTTTTCTCTGCTGTGTAACATCCCCTGAAGTTATGGATAGATTTGAATGTGCGCCGCATTTGATGAGGAAGGAATGAAGTTTGATTGACATAAGAAATACATCATTGTTTTCCCCCCCTCTGTACATCTTATTCTGAAGATATCCTATACTTACAAGAACATTTTATACAACTGAATAAGTTACAACCAGCGGCCTGAATGTCATATTGTTGATTACAGGAACTATGGGAATGGAGTAGTCTTAAAAGAAGCTAGTTTGCAAAAAGATTTTCATGGGAATTTTAAAAAAGGACTTAAGTCGCTGACTTTCTAAGCTCTGTATACAAGTTTTCATGAAGTGGCAAGATTGTTAAGGAAAGAACAACCCAAGTTTTGAGAGTGGAAAAAAATGTGGAGCATACGACAACTTGTATTTTTTCCATTCAATCCAAGCGTCCTTGGGTCAACACAGGAAGAAACGAGAGACTGAATCTACGCTGATGCCAATAGTTACCCCTTGCCTAGTCCAGCCTTCAGTTTGTTGGCTTTTTCACACACGCACAAGACTTGCATGTGTGAACGCAAATACACAGATTTTCGTCCCCTACTTCACCCTATGTTTCCAGCCAGACTCTCCAAGTAAAATTTCCACATGAAGCCGGGGTGAGGGTTAGGGTTAGGGTTAGGTAAAAGCTCCTCAGTATGTTCTTCTCCACTTTTCAGTTAATACTGTGGATATGTCAAAAATAAACATTGATAGAAAGGCAAAAACTGTCATCATAACGTCAAACTCCACGCTTCATCTGCTAATTCTGTGTCGTCCCATTGAAGTCGTGTCCCACCTCCTGAGACCTCCTTTACTGTCCCACAGTCAAAGTCTTCCACTGTGAGGTGCATATGTAAACAGGCTACTCAGAAAAGGTTTCATGGGCAGCCTGTCCACAAATGTTCTAAAATGTTTCAGGAGTGCGTGGGCTTTTGTGTTCTGGCGTATTCCTTGACATTTGTAGCTGGGTCATTTTCCTTCTGCCCTCTCAAATGCTGCCAAGAAAAAAGCAGCGCAACCCGTATCCTGGACTTACATGCATAGATGCACTTGCTGTCACCTGTTTCTGTGTATCTTAGCAATAAACAAATAAAATCCCAGACGTCACTCTGTTTTCATTCTCCTTTGTCTCTCTTGCAATAACACAAGTTGCCAGACTGGTTTAAAAACCCTTCTCTTCCTTGGTTTTAGTGGCCCATCATTTCTTTTCCTTTGACACGTCACAAAAGCTGGGGGTCTCCGAGGTCACTCCCTTGACAAATGGAGCAACTCATTGTGAGGAGGAAGAAGGGAAAAGAGAATAAAAGAGTGAAAGGACATTTGTAGCTGCCAGACCGGGCGGCGACCTCGCCTTTTTGGACAAACCAACGCTTTTTTTTTTGAAGACCGACATCCACTTGAGGAAACTCAAAGCTGTGCCGCACGTTTAAAGACAGCGGACTGAGAGGCCCTCTTAATGCCTGTCCATAGAATATGCTCAATCACTCATACACACACACACACACACACACACACACACACACACACACACACACACACACACACACACACACACACTAGCTAGCCTTCCCGTCAACCCATGGGACCTCAGTTGTCCCCCTGAAAGAGTGACCCTGACACGAGCCTCCGATTCAACCCTCAACATCCCCGCTAACATCCCGCAGACAAACACACACACACACACACACAAACCCCCCAGAGAAAGTAGGGGGCCCCTGGGTGGGCAGGTGCTGCAGCAGCCCCACATACTGCATTCTGAAGTGTTTATGTATGCGGGTGTGCGTACGTGCATCGTGTGTGTGCGCGTGTTTGATAGCAAGGGGCCCGTTTGCCGTCTGCCAGTCCAACATGCTGCGTGCATGAAGGGCCAGACTGTGTTGCTCTTCTCCTGGGGGTTCTCGGCTGCAACAATGTGTGTGTTTGTGTGTGTTTTCGCGTGTGTGTCCTACAAGATTTGCCTGACCGATAGATCAATGCATCAAGGATTATGGATCAGCCTAATAGCATTATGGGGGTCCCTCTGATGCTCTCTCCTCTCTGCAGGCGGCCCTGGCTGCATCTTCTTCTGTGTTCGGTACCCAGCAGGAAAAGCATTTAAAGCTGCACTTGGCTCGATTGTGATCTAAAAATACTTTTGTCTAATCAGCCTAAATCACAAACGGAGGCTGAAGAACAGAAGACCTGGCCATCACCACAAAAAAAAACCAAATGAAACCAAGTTTGTTTTCCAAAAGAAAGAAACTCGTTAAGATTCAGCAGTCATGAAAGAGAAGTAAAACAGCTGTTTGCAGAAGCAGGAGAAGTTTTTGGATTCATTAAGCGGGCCCATAAGCAGGAAAGGGCGGTAATGAGTGAACCCAGAGGACTTAAAAAAAAATAAAACATTACGTTTTTTAAACAAGTTTCTCTTTGGATCCAACATAAAATACTTCCTATAGCAGCTGTAAGTCGCTTTGATTAGTAATGAAGCCAGGTGTGCCGCACATTAAAATGTCAGAGTCATGAAGCATGGACATCATTTGTTAATTTCACACTTGAAAAAAGTGAAATATAGGCATGTGTAGTAGAGTGAATTTCCACATAAAATTATGGGTTTTTTTCAGTTGCATAAAGGTTATATTTGCATTTTACGTCGTCTAAAATCTTGCCCATGTTTCATGACCTTTAAGCGGGACAATTCAGTGTATCCGCTGGCTAATAACAGAGATTATGTCAGACACATGATGAGCACCTTCAAAGACAACACTGCTCCACAATGAGTGAAACATGCATGTGGTGAGAGATTCAAGCAACTCTTGCACAAACGTACCTTGTCAAACAGAGACTTCCATTGCTGAGAGGAGGAAAGGAGAGAGAAAGAGGGGCGGGGAAAGTGTAAGAATAAATGAGTGAGTGAGAAGAAGAGGTGAACAGGAAACATCTCAGAAACAGGTGCATGAGCTGAGAGGAGCACCTGTTTGGAAATGATAACTCTTTGTAAAAAAAGGACACTCCTCTCAGTGGGCTATTTGTCTTAATTGTAGTCATGGAAACACATGCTGTTATTATCTGATCATTGTGCCTAATGAGGCGTAGGAGAAGATAATAAGTGAGGATCATTATGGGGTCTCTATACAGACACATATACGAAAAGTGCAGATCCAGCTGTGCATTGGTAAAAACGTGAAACAGTAGTGGTCCTATCTGGACTGAAAGTCAATATGTTGTGTGTCTGTCGACTCACGTCCTCTGGAGCCACAGGCAGGACGTCGGTGCTTTCCAAAACCTCGATCTCCTCGCCCTCTGCGTTGGCCGCCACCGCCGGGGAAGAGTTCACCGGCGCCTCCCGGGTCCCGCTCGTCATCCTCCGGCTGCTGTGCTCCAAAAAAAAAAAAAAAAAAAACACCCCGCGGAGAGAAGCGACTCGGTCCTCAGCAATGATTCAACATAGTGTACACCGTCTCAGTTCGCTCCCCGTGTGCGTCAAGCCCTCACAAGAGTCAAGAAAGCTGAGCATCGTGCCCGCTCCTGTAACGTCTTCAATCAGGTTCTTGGATTGTTTTTTTTTTTATGGTCAGATTACTCCAGGTGAGATAAGAGGCAAAAAATCAAAGAAATGTGTTTTAAGCGTCTCCGGTCAATCCCAGTGAACCGTCTTCCACATCAGACCTGACGGACATCTGCAGAGGAAAAGTTGGTTTGTTGATAGTTTAGTAATAGTAGTCTACTGAGCTATACACAATCCATTTCACGGTCTTGTTAGTCAGCAAGAGGCAGAGCTGCAGAGCTGCAGAGCTGGAGGGGAGAGAGCCTGGACGTTTTCTCGCCACGAACCGAGGCAGCGGTCCAAGTTTGAGAAGCAAAGGGACACACATTGGCGGAAAGAGTCTTCACACTTGGAGAGATGCGACGCAGTAGAGAGCGCACATCCATCTGAAAGAAACAATGACATCATCAAACACAGACTAGGACGAAGATGATAAACGAGAAAAAAAAGGGGGGGTGGGGGGGGCAGGTCACAAAACTCGACTTAACACAGCGTATATTCACATGGCAGTCCCCGAAAGAGAAAGTCCAGGCAAGTGCCCAATTTTTTTTTGGTGCGTCATGCCGCCAGATACCTGGCACGCGGCTCTGTTGCCGGCGGCGCGAGCGCGCGGGGGGGACAGCTGCTCTCTTCGCCGCGTGCAGAAGGGAAGCTTCAAAGAGGAGGCAGGAACACACCGAAACGCCTCCGCCGGGATGGTTTGGTTGAGCTCCAGGAGACGCCGACTGGGACTCTAGCTCCAGCTGCATGCGTCCTCTCAGGCGCCGAGAGTGTGAGGAGCTAGGGAGGAGGGGGGGGGGCGGAGAGAGAGAGCGAGAGAGGGGGGAGGCAGAGGGACGAGGTTTGGCCGGCGGTGAGGAGGGATCACCAGACACTCCCACTCATGGGGGCTTCGAGGAACTCCGGCTCTGAACAGCTGGCTGTCACTGTCTCCCCGGCTCAGAGGCGGGAGTCGGTGTGAACGTCGACATTTAGTAAAGTTTTATTGTTAGGACACACTACACCAGAGTTATGTTTCATAATTTAAGATTATTAGGAACAACTCTAATTGCATAGGGATGTTCTTTCAGATGAGCTATTAAAGCCATCAGCAAAAGTTTGTGAAAAATCTTCTGGTAGGTGTTTATCCAGTTTTAGTATCAAATTTATAGCCTACATGGTTTTTACTAATAACCTTTCAAAACTAGTTTTAATTAGCCTATTTAGAGAAAGTTGGTCATATAACCCTGTAAAGAAGAAAAATCATCATTAAATCATCCTTATAAATGCAATAGCTTAAAAGACTGAAGTGGGAAAGATCATTTATAAAAAACGTGTCAAAATAAATGGTATGGCCGGGGAAAATCTAAATTTGTTCTTATAATTGGGCTCTAATTAATCTTGCATAAAGATAACATAAGATAACATAATGTAAACAAGGTGAGAGTATTTTTTTTTTTTTTTTTACATTCAACCAACCTTCAAGTAAATCCTGCACTCAGTGTTCAGAGCTTTGGGTACATGTTTGTATTTCATTCATATAAACCCCTTTTAAAACTTAGAATCAAAACATCACTTTCAGGTATATGAAAGCTTTAATTATGAAATGGTTGGGCTATGCTTTTCAGAACTTGGGCTTTAGGGTATTTGTGGTTCAATTTTATTACTGACCTTGAAATTAGCAAACAAAGCTCCCCCCCACTTGAGGACGTGAACTTGCTCTCTTGTTCCTTGTTCTGCGTGGTTGTTGTGTTGTGTTGTGGTTGGAAGACAGCATGACTGGGTTAAAAAGCTGTTTGAGTGTGGAACAAGAAAGTAAATGGACCTCGAGTTGTGATAGTTATGGGGTTACAGGTCAGAGATTAAATGAAAGTTATGAAACACCTACAATACATTTAGGAAGTGTCAGTGTCAAAGTGGTAAATCAATATAATATTCCTCCTGCATGTCTGTTATTGGGTCTGTGCTGCTCATGAGTGGATTCAAACTCTCTGCTTTATTTTGTAGAGAGCACCCAGTAACACACTCTGCTGAAGAGGAGTGCTACGATCAATCATAACGTGATTTGAGGCTGTGCGTATTCTCCAATAATTAAATCATGCTCACCAAGGTCAGTGGAAATGTGATTTCCACCGACATCCTTCAGGATTTCAAAGATAACTGTGGCAGACGGTCATAATAATTCTTAAAAATGAATTGTGATTATCACTTTAAGTTCATTCTTTATCGTCATCTGTTCACAATACTGATATATGACATATTTGTCATGCCATATTTCAACATGTGTGACCCTGGTTTATTGCCCCTTCTTTATGTAAACTGTGTGTTTGCTCAAATATCTCTCTCCGTGCCCTGTCAATATTTGCTGCAGCAATGACCCATTTTTTCAGACGGGTTCATGCACATTTAATCTAATCTCCTCTTGTGTCATAAATACTAATCAATCAGGTCCCTCAAACAGCATGCACTTAAACTCTTTGAACGTCTGCTTTTAAAGCCTTCGCAAAGGAGGGAGTGTCCGAGGTTGTAAATTCCAGGTTGTTTTAGAGAAAATAAACTGTCCCCTCCAGGTCTGCTCTACAATCCCTCCCAAATGATGGGGCCCCCCGCTTTCAAACAAACACCCACCTATTACCCTGATAGACATCAAACACGTTTAATAGATGGGTGGAAGCCTTACGCTGTATGAGGAGGAATGATGTGACGGTGTTAGTGTGGAGGTTGATCAGTATCCATAGTGAAACTCCCCCCAAGATACAGTATATGATAGCATCGCCATGGAAACAATACGACCAGTTGATTTTTTTTTTTTTTTTTTTAACCCTTGGGGTCTTTTGCCTGCCTCCTACACAGCAGTGGTGGGTTAAAGTTGAAGTCTATAATGTAGGCAGGAAAAAGAGCCAGGAGCAAGAGATTAGAAAAGCACAGCATCGTGGTGTTGTGATTCTGGATGGGAAAAAAAGTCTTATTGAGTTTTGTTCACTTCTTGTACTCTAAACCACAATATTAAGGCTTGGATAAACAGTCCCACAATGACTGACTTTTACCTTTTACATGTACAGAACTTAAAACTTTAACTCTTCTGTGTACATGGGTGACCTTTGAGGGAGTGACATTTATTAATAGAAGATTAAGACTGCAGGGTGTAAAGGGTGTTGGCATTTACATAATGGATTTATATTTCTGGATAACATGTCTAATTGTATACATTTACAAGAATATAAATAATCTCAGGTGATTAAACAATTAACAAAAAAATAAAATCACGTGGCTGAAATGCTCACATTAGGTAAATGGTAGAAATCACATTTCCCCTCTGACCCAAACGTCTTCAATCAGGCTTGACATCTATCAGGCTTATGTGCAAGCATATTTTAAAGTCCGGCCCCCACAGTGTCTGTCAAGTAAAAAGCTGAACCTTGTACAAATGTAGTTGATGACCCCTGCTATAGGGGATCAATAAAGTAATCAATCAATCCTATCCCTCCACCCACTCACCCACCTATCCATCTTTGGACCAAAATGTCTACTTTAGTATGCATATGCATATAAAAAGATAGATAGAAGTAAATACATCTATTCTTTTATACACCTTATCATAATTCCCCCGAGTGTTGATCACTTTTCATCTTTCATAATACCAAGAAGTAGAAGAGGAGGAGTTACCCTCTGTGACTACAAGCACTGAAGGGAATATCCATTACAAACTGCTAATTGGACAGAAGCAGCTTCGACAGGCTCTCACACTTCATGTGCTAACAGCAGCTGAAGCGCTCCAACATGACAGATGAGAGTGAGGAAATGAGCGAAAGGAGGGGAAGGAGGGGAAAGAGTGTGAACAAGAAGACAAGAGTAGCAGCTATATGAGGGGGAACTTAACTCTGTGTAAATTAGCAGCTGGGGAGTTCTGCTTCTGTTTTAAAGGGACGCTCTCAAAGTTGTTCTGGTGGTTCTGTGTATGACTCACTTGTGATATCCCAAATGTGTTCAAGTATTCATTTTTGAAAAAAACATCTTACACACTCGAAATTATATAAAAGTAAATCGCAAATTATTACGATTTTTCAAAAGGTACGGTCATGTGTGCAGCAGGTTCAACAGTATTGGATTCCTTTCCGCAAACAACAGTCTCCCCCTGCTGGTCGATTGGACAGAATGCAGGGTTAAGGCATTTCCACTTCGTTTTAAGATGCTAAGACAACTTCTGATATTCATCCTTTGTTAATCCTTACTATTAACCAAACGTTTCAACTAACCCGTTTCCTTGCTTCCTTCCTTGTTTGCTTGTGATACCTGTGGACAAAGTGGCACCTCTTCTCATTGCTGATTTTGTCCTGTACTTGTGTAAATGTTTTTTCTTTAAAAAAAAAAAATATATATATATATTATCCTGGTATTTTAAAGAAATCTTATCAATAATCTTTGCTGTGAAAAAAGGATGTTTCTGCAGTGTGCTGTGAGTCACTTTGTTTGTTTCAGACATCAAAATAACTATTAAGAGATAGCCAATGTTTTTGTGTATGGTCTTGTTTGTGTAGGTCGTGGAGACGCATCAATAGTGATATCAGTCTGTTTAATTACCAGCTAAAGGAGCTTCAACTGTTCACTAACCCTCACTAGTCATCCAGGATGTTGATGTGTTACAGCTGACCTAGTGGACCAAGCATGGTTCATTCTGCAAAGTGAAAAAGAAATGGATTGAGTTTAAGCGGTATGGCTTGGTACTAAAGCTCTAATGACTTAGTGTCCTCTTTGTGTCAAACATACCTTCAGGTTGTTTTTACCTGGCATGAACAGGGATTCAATTTCTTGATTAAACAAGGTCCTCCTGCAGCCGGTCTCTGATTGACTCACATAATCACAGATACTCATTAGAGAGAGCAGTAGCGATTTAAATGTCCCAACAAAGCAGCTGCTGCAAACAATTCAGCCTCTGATGTTGAAAATGTTTTTGAGAACTTCACTGATTACACAACCGAAAGCTTTTTAGTGGCTCTGCAGTGACTCAAAGAACAGCTTGAATTCACTTAAATGTAGGCTCTGGTTGTAGGATAAACAAGTCAGAGAAAGATTGTCTGGAAGAGAGAAAGATTGAAGGTCAAGAGAGAGAGAGAGAGATGTTACTCTCTGCCACATATCATGTGAGAAACTCAATGCCCTTTTGGTCCCACCAAAGTGATTGTGATTGCACTGTCGATATATTTTTTTGTTCTTTGTATGAATTGACCAGGTGGCAAATGAGTTTCCCCGCCGAGGATTAATAAACTTTCCTAATCTAGTCTAAAGGTGCTCCGTACAAATCTTCCTGTAAAAACAATCACACAGGTTTAATTGCGGCAAAATAGCCACTAAAATTGAATTTACATCAGAAGATCTTTCAGATTATTCAGCATTTCATTTGAAAGGAAACATGTTGTGCATCTGTCCTTTGACCAGTGTCTCAAATGTAGAAATAGCACACTACCTAACACCCCACTGTGATGACCCAAGGGTGATTTGTATTATAGAGAGGGTTCAGCTCGATGGGTGCAGTGGACTTTGTAAATCTTATTTTTATTCAACAACTATTTTCTGATGGAGAGAAGGCATATTTGTATCATTTATTAAGTCCTTATCAAAAATCAAGTGTGTACAGGATGAATAATAATAAAGAACAGTTATCTTTAATTGAAGACATAGGTGTTTAAAAGTGTAAAAAGAAGAATTAAGAAAGTATGATTTGGATGATTGACTCGGTTTCAGTTTGTAAGTTAATTTTAATTATCAACCCAATGCTGCCCTCTTGTGTCCGACTAAAGCTCGCCCGCATACCGTCGAACTTTTTGTTCTAATATAATTTACAACACTAATATAACCTTATAATCTTCTTACTAGAACAGGACACAATGTAGGTTTTATAATACAATTTTATAGAAAAGTCAAAGTCAAAAAGCAACACCATTGTGTAACAGAGCTGTGACGGTTACAGACTGCATCATGTTCATTACAAGTTTAGTAGTTCAAGGCTTAGTGTTTTTTATTTAACCAGGTTGGTACCTTTGAGATTAACAAGAGAGAGTTAGTGGTTATTGAGAAATCATCCAGGGGGTTTGAGTCCTGACACAAACTAATCACTGATGACTTAAAAAGGCATTTATAATATTTTGGATTAGAAAGAAGCCTTAGGAGGAGGACTTAGGCCTATGAGAACGGTGTTTGCATTTAACAATATAAAGCTGGGAACATCAGCGGTTTAAGAATGATCATTCTGTAAAACATTCTGTCTTTCAGTGTCTTATTTTCTCTTCATGATGTTTTGAAACTACAGAACTGTGACTTGCTCTAACTGGTGCTCTATAAATAAAATTAGCTCGCTGATAACATAAATCTCCACGGCCTCAGAGTCCTCTCACACAAATGCTGTTCATAAACACATCACATGATCTAATTTGCTGAATTTGTTCACTGAGAAGTTAAAATGGAACTAAAATAACCCCAATGACACCAGCTAATGTAGACATGTTTATTTATTGTAAACGTTTGGAAAGGCAGGGATCAATGAATACATGACACTGAGTCTTGTGGCAAGCAGTGGTCATGGTACTGAAATCAACATTTTGGACCACATTATTGCTTCTTCTTTGACTGGGGAATCACAACTCGGTCAAATGACCGTCAAACTTCACCATGACTCGGACTAAACCTTTGTCAACACTCCTGAAACTTTACAACATCTGGGGATAACTGGGAGCCTGACAGCAATGCAGAGAAGATGGTGAGGTCATTTAAGTCTCTAAACACTGGAATGTGGTCAGAATCTAAAGCATGCTAACACAACATGTGCAGAAAAATAGCTGTAGAGTGTAGAATTTCAACATACCAACGCACGCACGCACACACGCACACACAAACACACACAGACAGACGCGCAAGATCCAACACCAACATGGGAAGACATAGTCGAGAGCAGCAGACCCTTTTGCACACTACAAAAAAAGTGTGCGTACAAACACTTGGCCATGAGAAGGGGAACCAGTTCCTGTCAGAGCGAGCGATCAAAGCTAACGTGAATGACCGAGCTTTAAAGTTACACCTCTGTGTTTAGTGTTTGAGTGGGAATCAGACATGGCCCTATTAGACAAAGATGAACAAATGTACAGTACCTATGTTATATACACTATTTACAGATTGTTCTAATAACAGCATCAAGGCTAATTGCATACGGCGCCACACGCTATAATCTTATGACATCTAACATCAAGTCGTTCATCTCAACCAGCAAGCAAAGAAAAAAAGCTATGTACAATATGTAACGCTTCTGTATGTTGCACACCACCGCTCATCAGCAGCTTACACTGACTTTCAATATAAATATAGATAGATATATTTTTTGCAAACAAATAGATTAAGCAAATTTGGTAGAAAATTAAATATATTTCTCTTTTATTCCCAAGAAGAGAAATCTACAGAGTGAACTGCATTTAAATGGGGGGAGAAAAAAAACATCTGCTTAAATAAGCTTTCATCATGAGGACCCTTTAAAATACAAACCATGACAGATGATTTTTAACACATTTTTAATTTTCTTAATGTAAATGGGAAAGCTTAATGTTTAGACAAGTCAAAATACCTCTATTATGTACTATGAGAAGAGAGCGTGCTGCAGCATCACCGCGGTCTGAGCAGCACTCTGTACATGGCAAAGCCCAGCACTGCAAACACCGTGGCCCCCACACTCGCCTTCAGCCAGAAGGTGGAGCTCCTCAGGTCTGCCTGACTCACATGTCTGTAAAAGAAAGACACACACACACACACACACACACACACACACACACACACACACACACACACACACACACACACACACACACACACACACACACACACACACACACACACACACACACACACACACACACACACACACACACACACACACACACACACACACACACACACACACACACACACACACACACACACACACACACACACACACACACACACACACACACACACACACACACACACACTATTTAATACACATTTAAAAAACAAACCTGTAACAATTGAACATCTCTTGAACTTTAATTTGAAACAAAATCTCAAGTGTCAGTCTACAGAAGTGTTACTTAAATTAATGATTGAAAAATCTAAAGTCATGGATGAACTGATGGCAGGTCAATCGAGCCTTGAAAGAAGGAGATGTGAAAACAAATAAACAGTCAAACAGAAGAAAAAAGAATCATGCAGATTAAACGTAGACATGCCAGGAGACAATGAGGTATGACTTCTGTGTTCGAGTAGGTGGCTGAGGCTCAGCGACATGGACACAGACGAAGAGGAATGGAAGTTGATGACAGCAGAATGACAAGAGGACGGAGATTGAAACAGAAAAGTGCATGTGTACAATCCACAGGAAGATCATCACTAATGATGAGGAAAGAAGATAGAAAATGAAGGTATCAGGAAGTTGTTTAAAGGAAACTCAAAGGACTCTGAGAGCATGCAACAAGAGGTGTCCTTCTGTGAAAATCTTTAAACTAGAACTCCTGAAAGCCCCATTTAAACATTAACTGATGAGAGTCTCCTCTTTTCAATTGTTATATTCTATTCTTAGAAAATGATGCCTAAAAATAAAAAAAACTTAGCAAAAAAAAAAAAAGAGCGAGAAAAGAAAGGTGCACAAGCGTGAAGTGATGATGGTGAAAGTTGACCGGAGGTGAAGTGAGGGTTGGAAAAGGTTTGGAAAAAAAGACCTTCTGAGTACAACCGCGTAGAGTTTGGCCCTGACCGTCTGCAGCAGCTCAGAGTTGAGGAAGTTCTGACACAAGCAGAAGGTGCACCGGTTACATGTGCACATGCAGCGCAGCCGGGCGTGGCTGAAAAAGAGATACGGGGAAGACACACAAGAAGAAGAAGAAGAAGAAGAGAGGGTTTTAAAAAAAAAAAGAAAGAGTTAGAAGATGATACCACCATGACATAGTAGTTTGTGGGTCATCAGCAGTGAGTCAGGCTGTGGATTCAATAAGAACCGGTGTACTGTGTGTAATGATGTAACTGTGTGATGTGCAGAGAGATGCTGTGTGCACTTTAAACTGACTGACAGCAGGAGTGTGAGCCTCAGGGAGGGATCAATGTTACAGCTCAGCAGGGGAGCCCTTTTAACCACGATGCAAAACACTGTGGTATCAGCCCATCGGAGTGCATCACGTCCTGAGGGCAGTGAAGTGCACTAATGTCGACTGAAGTACATCATGTGTGATAGTGACACTGGCGGAGAGTAGGAACATCCCCACAGGGAGGCACTTTATACCTCAGGCATAGAGAGAAGCAGTAGAAATGACACACAGTTCAGCTTTTTGAACTGCAAATAAAAGAGAAGGTTCACTGCAAAACAAAAGCATAAAAGAGATGCCAATATGTAACAAATCTACTGAATAAAATCATAAAATGACCTTACTGCTAAGTTTACATTCTGGTCCTGAATGGTTTGTTTTTGTTTTGCCATTTTAAGGCAAACCACACAGCTGTTTTGGACGCCCGTTGGCAAACGGCAAACCAACAGGTGTTGCAGCGATGAAAGCAGGCAGTTATAACAGATTCTGCATTTTTCTAAGAAGCTTGACGACGTAGAAATGTGGTGAAAACTAGGATCAATAATGGAAATGCTTTAAAAGAATTCACAGATGCAGTGCCGGCTTAACACTTAAGCTTCAGTGTCTGCGACATGGCAACCTGTATGCACATCAACTCTAGGGAGGAGGGAGTGGGGGCAGACATCTCTCTTTCACTTTTTAAACTTGGACCGCAAGTTTCACTTGCATCCACCATGTCTGTATCCGTCTGTATGTATCTCTTATTCAGCTGTTGACGTCGAAACCAGAGAAGCTAAAAGCTAAAGTTTTGCAATAGATTTTTTGTCTCAGCGATTTAAATTGTCCATATTTGTAAAGATCTTTAAATGATTGCAAGGTCTTATAACATCTCTAATGTCTTGCTAAAAAAGAGAAAACCTGTGGTGGCAGCGATATAATATCAGCTCAAACATACATTACTGGAAACTCTTAGCCTTTTGGATCAAGCTTTGCCGGTGTCTCTGTACTTACGGGTACATGGCCATAGTGGTGAGCTTGGTGTAGATGTCTCTACAGGGTGCTGCTGTAGTGTTGCAGGTGAAGGACTGAGGCGGTGGCATCTTGTGCTTTCTGCAGAACTCCAGAGGAGTACAGCCGTACATCTGCTTGACCTCCTGCAGGTCGGACTTCGCTGCAATCATCATACATGGAGTCTTACTGTCCATGAAGTATTGCTGAGGAGAGAAACATAGGGCGATGAAAGACAGCGGTTAGGAGTTTGATTTTTGAAATAATGTTCCTTTTTGTATATGTTAGAGTTTTACCTTGAAGACTTTGGCGCAGTATTCAAAGGAGTAAGGGTTGCTGGCATCATAGACCAGGCAGACAATGTCACAGGCCAGATCGGCATCAGACAGGTAGTCGAAGTCTGGGAAGACTTCATGAAGCTGAGAAGAGAAAGGCGAAGCGAGAGGTGTAGAGGTGGAGAGGTGGGACAAGCACTGACAGATAAGGAAAAAAGCTGCAGAGAGAGTTGGCCTGGCTTTGACTTGCATGACCAAAGGATTCTTTTGTTTTAAAAAGAGGAGAACCACATACTGCTGTTTTACTGATGCAACAGCAACACGAGTCACAGTGGTTAGAAAGATTAAACCTTACTGGGGCATCATCACCACAGGATTTGTGTCCACCTCTAGAAAAGAGCTGGCAGAAATGAAGTCACAATGCTGCAAAGTGTTTCTTCCTGGACTTGAGTGCAGACAGAGTGTCTGTGTGTGTGTGTGTGTGAAGCATTCTTCATCTAACAATTACCTAAATGTGGTTATCTAAAAATAACCTTTCAGAAGAGCTAATATAAGGACGTTCTGCAAATGCAAAAAGACGAAGCAAATGCACCTGTAGTATCTTCCCCCGCCTGAAGGCTGAGTTTATAAAAAATGCCGTGCTGTAGTTCTGTATACCTCTGTTTTTCTAAGTATGTAGATTACTAATCCTATTGTCAAGTAAGAGGAAATGCTTGCTTAACAAAAGCACTAAGGTGAACATGATAAGAAGCTTATATAAACAAGCACTGCCAGGTTAGCACAGCCAACCTGAGGCTGAGCTGGCCTCAAAGCTGACAACCTCACACAATGCACAGTCATACATGTAGGTCAATACTGTGTAGAAACATGTCATTCAAATATATGACGACAAAAGGGATTATTGTTCATCCTTCATAGTTGCTTGTCCTAAAAAGGCTTGAAATTGTATAGCCTTCTGCCTACTAACTTCTACTTTAAGGTGGAAAAGTTACATATTGTTGCTTTAATAAAAGTAAATACCTTAAAATATCAATAATAACATCATAAGATGACTGTTTCAGATCAGGTTATATTTATTTTATAGATGTGTCCTCGCATAGTTTGGGGAATCAGGGCACCACGAAAATAGGTCAAGACTCAAAATAATGCAACAGCTTATATAAATCGGTCTAATTCCAAATTCAGATAGCAGCTAAAAACCAACAAGATTATTGTATATCTGGATTATTGATTTTTAAAAAAGAAATGTTCGCCTCCTCTCAGTCGCTTACTTTGGACAGCGCCGCGATGCACTGACCTGTATAAATAGCCTTAACATAAGAAGGGTCCTGTCCTATACTGTAGCCGTGAAGTCAAAACATCACTTGGTTAGTATGGGCGCTAAGCTCTACTAGTTAAGATGAACTGTGCGTCCCTGCAGTGCAACCAAACAACAATGAACTAGTTTCAATTTAGGGCTTAGTATGAACTTAGCGGTAGCTTAGTATGAACTTAGTGGTAGCTTAGTATGAACTTAGCGGTAGCAACACGCTACAGGACACCTGCTCCACTGACTGAGCTATTCCAGCACCACAAAAACCTGATTCTAACACAAGTCCTTATAATTGTAAAATATTCAAGTATTTCCAAATAAATATAAGAAGAAATTGTGATACTCACAAGCAGGTACTTCTCCTGACCATAAACATAGGTTGTGCTTATGGCATAGTAGGATTTGTGCTCCTCTTTAATCGTTTTTTGGTGCTGAGAAGAAACAGAAAAATAAATATTGTGTTAAAACAAGTCATCACGTGAAACTTGGAGGATTAGGTCTGTCTTTATTTGTACTATCCTATATAGGCAAGAAAAGTATTTGTTCTTTAACAGTGCACGATGATAAGTTTGAATATATTAATGAAAAGTCCTCTAACCATACCAAAGTTAGCTATGGAGTTCCACAGAGTTACGTGCTCGGACCGATCCTTTTTTTACTTCCTTTTCAAAATGCTTCCTCTGGGTAATATTATGAGGAAACACTCCATGAATGTTCATGTTACGCAGATGATACTCAATTGTACATATCAATGAAACCTGATTAAACCAGTTAACTGAACTTAAAGAATGCCTTAAGACTTGGATGACCAGCAATTATCTGCTTCTCAAGTTATTGAAGTGATTGTGCTTGTCCCCAAACACCTAAAAGACATGTCGTCTAATGAACTTTCCTAGATGGCATCAGCCTGACATTGAGCACCCTCATAAGGAATCTGCGAGTTCTATTTGATCAGGATATGTCCTTTAACTCCCAGATCAAAACATTTAGAAGACAGCCTTTTTACTTCAACACCACCCTGCATAAATCAGGAATACTCTTCCTTGAAAAAACAGTCAAATACATTTGTTACTTTTAAGTTAGATTATTGCAATTCCCTGTTATAAGGCTGCTTTATCAAGTCTCTAAAGACTCTTCATCTGGTCCAAAATGCTGCAGCAAGTGAACTGACAAGAACTTGTAAAATATGTCAAATCCCTCCTATATTAGCTTCTCTGAATTAAATCTGGAATACATTTATAACCATTCTACTCACTAATAAAGCTATTTATGGTCAGGCACCATAATATCTTAACAAGCTCATATTGGGGGCTATTACCCCTCCAGATCACTACTCTCCCACAATGCAGGCCTGCTCATGGTACCTTAAATTCTCTAGATGTAGTATGGGAGGTGAAGCCTTCAGTTATCAAGCCAGTCTCTTTTGGTATCATCAATGTCAGGGTCCGGGAGGCAGACGTCCTCTCTACTTTAAGAATACGTTTAAAACCTTTCCCTACTGAATAAACTTAAACCTAAAAAAAGGGTTTATTGACTCAAAAATGATAAATATAAATAAATATTTGACCTGAAATATATTAATGTAATGACATGTTTTGGTTTTGCAGGATATGTGCGGTTGAAGTCTTGTGACTGAATCAAACTGTTTCATTTACAGTATATCTGGGACATGTGGTTAAGTAGCCTATCTGTATTGGTAACCTATGCATTAAAATGTACATGTTCAATACTTATACCATGAGGTTGCTTCCCAGGAAGGCTTGGAGGAAGCCACTCTTGCCGCTGCCAATGTCTCCAAAGACGTTGCAGCGGAAAACGCTGCGCTGGGTCTGCTTCTTCTGCAGGTCAATCTTCTTAGCTCTGGTCACTGCAGGGGGGCAAAACACCCAAACACACACAGACACGGTTCAGTGTACACAACACATGGCTCCTGTCAGTAAACAACAATGCTCTGCTTGAACTGTTGCGTCACCAATGAGAGGACTGATTCACTGATGTAATTACTGATGGCAAGACTGCTGAGCAGAACAGCTTAAGATGCTAAATGATCCTCATCGTGGCATTAACAATGTAATGTATGCATTTATAAAAAAGCATAGCTTAATTTTTTAACCATTTTTTTTCTTTTAAGCTTTATTGCTATATAACAGGGACCATTCACCTTCTCTGGAGCTCACAGCTTCTCTGAATATGAATATGTAATTTGTGGTGTAGATCACCTGTTATTCCTGCCGCATGGGACTCCTGCTCAGCAACTATCGAGTAACCAAGGTAACCCAAATACTCCAGACATCGTTGGACATCCAGATAAGTTGTTAACCTGAAGTCATGAAAATTGAAGGTTAAACAAAAACATTTTCTTTTGCATCCACTAAAACAACTTAAAGAAATGGTTAAGTATGAGCTAATGTTGTGGCCTGTGAACCAATTTTTTGGCGTTCCCCTTAATTGGACAGGACCATGGATATAGTCGGCTATATGGGAAGAGAGAGTGAGGATGATATGCAGCAAAAGGGCCGATGGTTAAGGTGTAGGCTCGAGCCGCTTTGAGAAGGACTGAGCATCTTTACACGGTGCCAGGCCGACACCTCTTGATTTGTCTTTATTAATGGCCACTTACGTCCACTGGGAGAGATATCCCTGGTAGGTGATCCAGCCCTGTTCATTAGTGCAAACCGTGTTATTGACATCCGGACCCCAGGGCATGTAGGGAAACACATCGAACAGGTCTTTCAGCTCCTCTGGTGACAAGGCACAGTCACGGTCCTGTAACACAGAATTCAATTAAAATAACTTTGTTTATCAGTTAAGAAATTCATTTGTGTAAAAGCATCAGCGCGTATACAGTTAGCATACCACAAACACATACACACACACACACACACCACAGACACACCACACACCACACACACACCACAGACAACGACTATAGTGCAGAGAGGAAAGCTTGTAAGCCATGTTAAAAAAAATTGGTTAGTATCGCATTCGCATATATATATATATATATAACACTAAGTTCCGACCAAGCAATCTGATTGGACAAGAGGCCTCATCACTGGGACTTTTCACAATATGTATCACTCCGCCTCAGCCAGGAGTTCAGAGTACAGTTAATAAACATTACAGCAGACTGAGTTATCAGATAGATTTTGTTTAAGATCAGCACTGTTGTCATTATCTACATCTGAACTCCCTCTCATAAGATATTCTTTAAAGATCAATGTAAAGACTGTACTCGGAGCAGGAAACCTTCCACATGGTACCTCAGTTTGCTCCTTTTGTAGAAAGCCATCATGACACACTGAGGCATACATTCACAGTCGGACTGTAATCGCTCTGACAGAAAGCAGATCTTGGCACTAGCTGCCACTTTGGCTCTGTGACTTTCATTCTAACCCCGTGGCTAATTCTCCCGTCAATCCCTCCTCCACTGACAACAAGTTAAATCAGGTCAGCAGGCGGTCCGCGCTCGCTGCGGCGGTATATCATGATGGTTTTGTGCTCTGCAGGGTAACTGATTAGCTTTCTGTAAGTGCCTCGGCAGGTCAGAGGCTAAAGTAAAAACAGAAGCAGGTGCACAGGATTATACCTTGTCATGTTTGTCAAAGATGCTCTGGAGGAAGAGGTAGGCGTTGTGGTTGAGCTCTGTGGTGCAGTCTGGAGGAATTTTCAGCCTAGAGAGCGCGAGATATTGCAAAGTCAATATTGAGAAACGCCCTTTCAAAACATTAAATACGGCAAACACAGAAACAGGTACAGGTGAGGAGGAGCTGCTAGCACACAGGGTGGAGTAGTTTGTTGTTAAGGAGACTCACGGAGGGAAGAGGTAATCCTGATTTAACTCCAGGTCGTCATCGTACCCGAACCTCCTCAGCACGGTCCACGTTGTTTCATGGCGTCCTCGCTGGATGAATAGAGTGTGGAGGAACAGGAAGCCTGGAGAGAAACATATGATTGAAGAATATGATTGGGGCAGTCAGTGAAAGAGATAAATGTGTGTTGATGAGGTGGAGAAAGCCAGTCCCACCTTTCAGAGTGAGCCCGTTGTCACACACTCCGTCACTCAAGTTCTTCCTCACCACATTTTTGACATCCTCCAACGCCTGAGGCTCCAGCGGGGTGTTGAAGCACGTCCGCTGTGAGCATTCACACAGAAACATCATTGCTGAGGAAGCTACAAATAGCATGACACGTTTCTTCTTTTTGTTTTGTTGTTGTTAAAGGATTCATCCACATGGGTTACCAGGTGACTTACCTGGAAGAAGTTGAGCTCGTGGTCGTTGAGAATCCCGTCGTTGTCTAGGTCGGAAACTTTGAAGATTCGAGTCAGAGCTTTAGCACAAAGTGACTTCATCTGGGAATCACAGGAGCAAAGCTAAGGTTACTCGAGGTGGGAGACAATATCAATATGGCAATTGAGCGGGATAAAAAAAGAAAAAGAAAGAGGCTGCACTTGACCTTTATAGGAGCATTAACAGCGTTAATACGATGTCATGATGTTTCTTCATATGATTGTCTTGAAATATATCACTAAATGATATTGCTGTGTTTGTGGGGCATGTATTACGTATCGCATCGTATCATTTTGTGAGTTACTCTATTCGATTCCCAGCCCTAAAGGTTACCCACACATCATGAGTTGACTATTTTGATCACATTTCTGTCTACAAATGAAGCCCAACAGCACCTCCACCTGATGAGGAAAGTTTGGACTTTTCATGTGAGAAAACACATTTTAACTCTGGTTTGCTGATCACTTATTAAGTTCATCCTCACTTTTAATATCTCATCCTGGTACAACTCTAAACACACTAAACACAAAACAAAACTGTCCCGCATAGTTGACCAGCAGAGCCACCTTGATCACAGAAGACTAGATTCAGGAACTCTAGCTAACTATAGGCCTATATCCAACCTTCCTTTTATCTCAAAGATCCTGGAGAAAGTGGTAGCTAATCAGCTCTGTGACTTTCTCCATGACAACAGTTTATTTGAGGAGTTTCAGTCAGGATTTGGAGTCCACCATAGCACTGAGACTGCACTAGTTAAAGTTACAAACGATCTACTTCTAGCTTCAGACAGGGGACTTCTCTCTGTGCTCGTCTTGTTAGATCTTAGTGCTGCTTTTGACACCATTGACCATCAGATCCTATTATACAGACTAGAACATTTATTTGGAATTACAGGGACTGCTTTAAGTTGGTTTGAATCCTACTTATCAGACCGATCTCAGTTTGTACATGTTAATGATAAGTCCTCTATACACACCAAAGTTTGCCATGGAGTCCCACAAGGTTCAGTGCTTGGACCAATTCTCTTTACATTATATATGCTTCCTCTGGGAAATATTATGAGGAAACACTCTGTACAGTTTCATTGTTATGCAGATGATATTCAGCTTTATGTATCAATGAAGCCCGATGGCACCAGTCAGTTATGCAAGATAGAAACGTGCCTTAAGGACGTTAGGACCTGGATGACCAGAAATGTTTTGCTACTTAACTCAGACAAGACTGAAGTTATTGTGCTAGGCCCTAAAAACCTCAGAGAGACTTTTTCTAGTGATTTAACTGTCCTTAAGGACATCAGCCTGGGATCTAGCACCACTGTTAGGAATCTAGGAGTTCTATTTTATCAAGATTTGTCCTTTAGCTCTCACATCAGGCAAATTTCAAGAACAGCCTATTTTCACCTTTGTAATACATCCAAGATCAGGAATATCCTGTCGCAAAATGATGCAGAAAAACTAGTTCAAGCATTTGTTACCTCCAGATTGGATTATTGTAATTCTCTTTTGTCAGGGTGCTCTGGTTAAGTCTCTAAAGACTCTTCAACTAGTCCAGAACGCTGCAGCTCGTGTACTGACTAGAACTAGGAAAAGGGACCACATTACTCCTGTGTTGGCTTCTCTGCTCTGGCTACCTAGACAGTCTAGAATAGAATTCAAGATCATTCTTCTCACTTACAAAGCTGTAAATGGCCAGGCACCATCTTATCTTAAGGAGCTACTAGTGCCGTACTGCCCCTCGAGAACATTACGGTCCCAGAATGCAGGTCTCTAAGTGTACATACTATGGGAGGTAAAGCTTTCAGTTACCTGCTCTTTTGTAATGTTAACAGACAAAGAGTAAGGTATTTTACCTGCTTTTTGTGAAGTGTCTCGAGATAACACTTGTTATAAGTTGACGCTATACAAATAAATATTGATTGATTGAAAAACATAACTGACAAAATTATGTCGTTCACAGGTTCACAGGAATCAAGTGCACAGGAATCTGTAAAATCTACAGGATACATTCCTGCTCTTACATTTTTTTTCTCGGGGCAGTAGAGAGGACCTGTGGGGTGCAGCACTGCTTTCTGGGCATAGTAGAAGAGCTCAGAGATGTTTTTCAGGTTCTTCGCTGAACACTGAAACGTCAAAAGACAAGAAGGAAGGGACATGTGTTACACAAATGTACAGAGCAGTTTCTGTTTTTAAAACACACAGAGACGTGTAGCCCGGTGCAGCACTGACTCTGCCTGACATGTGATGCAGAGTAGGACCGTCCCTGTTTACCTACCCGTCTCTGTTAGTCTGCGGGAGTTCGTGTAAGTATACGTCTGTATATACGGCACAGGCGTGCGAGTGTGTATGTGTGAGAGTGTGTGAGCAAAGTCAGGGCCAGACGGGGTATTAACACACAGGATCTGTCTGAGCGACGAGCCCAGTCTAATTAACCAGTCTGAAAAAATCACAGGTACAGACCTGTGTAAGGAGATATAGATTATCTAGAAGCTGCAGATTTCAGAGGTCAAAGGTTCAACATCACTTTGCTAACAGCGGAGGATTTAACATGCTGTATTAGGAAACGTGTTTAGCTCTGTTGATAGAGAAGATCGTAAACATTAAGAGGAAATGTGGAACAAAGCTTTTTACAATCATGTATTCACATTAGGTATTAACTTACTGATTCTTTCTAGCCCTTCTCATTACAGTTGTTAATATTAATATTAGACTGATCGCTCTGATCAGGTGTGGTCTAGATCTGCTCTTTGTGTGAAGTCTCTCTGGATAACATCTGTATGAAGTGGTGATATACAAATAAAGATTGATTGACACCTGACTTTGGGATTCATCTTCTATAAAAGCTCAAAATATAGTGAAATAAAAATACACATTCAGTAACCCACAGCTCACAGTGACATATTCAAATCTTTTCTCATGTCCAACCAGCATTAAAAAAAAAACAGAGATTCTTTATTTACTGTGAAAAATGAGAAAGACAGGCAGCAAACACCAAAAAGTCTCAACACTGTTGCTTAAAAATGACATTAAAATCCTCCATTTATTGATCTATTTTTCCTTTGATTAATGAATTAATTGTATTATAGTTGTAGCTGTATCATTAACGTCCTAAAGCATGGGGGGGGGGGGGGTGATTGGCCATATCATACCTGTAAATCTTTTTATATTGTCACCATGAGAAAACCACTGAGCTCCTTTTATAAAGATGATAATGTTTTGACTCTCCCTTCAGGTGCTGTGGATCGTCTACCAAACTGTGTACATGTGAACTTGCAGTGTTGTTTCTGTTTTCTGCTACAGGTTCAACTTCACAGATCCTGTTTCTTCCTCTCTTCATCTTCCGTTTAAATCAGTGACGACTGAAGAGGATATTGATTCCTGTTTCTGTCCACGTCCCCTTTGAGTCTGCTGTCTGAATCGATATGTCTGCTGCTGCATGACTAACAATATCAAAGTACTTACAGGGCAAATAAACACTGCAGCATGTTTTATTCATTCTACTCTCACAGCATTAAGACTCCCCCCTCCCCCTCCCCCTCCTCCTCCTCCTCCTCCTCCTCACCTCTACACAGGTCTCGATCTCACTGTACTGGTTCATGATGGGCAGGATGGTCTCCATGCTGCTGTGCTCCACCAGGTCCGACTTGTTCCCCACCAGGATCAGAGGAACCCTGGACACAAACCATCGTATCAACACTCAGAAATAACATGAAGTGTGGTAGATTTTTCTTTCATCGACAAAACTTCACTGTGCAGAAGTTGAACTAAAGCTGAATGTGCTCCTATAAGCGACCAACAGGGTGCCCTGTACGTATGTTATTGTGCATATGCTCCGTATTTGTAAATGTAGATTTATTTATATTGGGGCGGCAGGAGCTCAGTCTGTAAGGACTTGGGTTAGGAACCGAATGACCCCTGGTTCAATTCCCTCCGGGACCAAGTCTGGAAATTGGTCTGGAAGCTGGAGAGGTGCCGGATTACTTCTTGAGTACTGCCGATGTATCCTTGAGCAAGGCACCGACCCCCCACCCATCAGCTCAACGTGGGCAACCTAACCTCTACACAGGTCTCGATCTAACTGTACTGGTTCATGATGGGCACACTGGTCTCCATGCTGCTGTGCTCCACCAGGTCTTCTCTCCATCGGTGCATGCCCATAGGATTCTGATTGTGCATGTGTGTGGGTGTGTGTGTGTGTGTGCGTGTATTTCAGCCTGTGTGTGTGTGGCATGTTCAACAACAGAGCTGAAAACTGAACTTCCCCTCGCAGGACTGATAAAGTATTTCTGCTTGTATGTACTTTTTGATGCGGATGATATGAAGTATGTTATTTTGTTTTGATGCATGCTATAGTTCTCGTCTGAGGCTTCGACCAGGAATCATGTTTATATTGTGATGATCATGTGACAGTGTTGAACCAGTGTACGCCCATGAGATTACGCTGGACCAACCAGAGCGTTTCACTGAATCTGCTCATGTCGAGTGTTGCTGACAGAGAAGCATTTGGAGAAGTCTTCCATCCTGTGCGACTACAGCTCATCACTTCTTGCACACGTTTTAAATTTCCATGGATGTGTTCTCGCTACGGAAAACTTTTTCATTGTGTGCAGAGTTTCTCCTAGGATTAGGTCCTGTGTTGACATGCTAGTCGACAACCAGAGACACGGACTCGCTCTTCAGTCCTTACCTGCTGTCCTTGTCTGTGTTCTCAATAATGAGGGGGATCCAGTGGCTGGTCACCTTAGGACAAAAAAAAAGAAAAGGAAGCAAAGATTACCAATGTCAAAGATTATCCTACTATTAAGAGACAACTTCTAACTCACTCACACAAGTGATAAAGTTAAACTGCTCCTCAAACAAAATATGGAAATGATATTAGTAGCGGTAACTCACCTTCTCGATGGACTTTTTGCTGTTGACGGAGTAGACAATGCAAATCACGTTTGCCTATGAAAAAGACCAAACACAGAGAGTCCATGAGACCTTTACCTGAACACTCCTCTCCATGTTAACAGAAAAGCTTAACACGCTGAACTGACCTTAGAGATCTCCTGAAACAGCTGCTCATCTGTCTGCTCCGCCTCTGTGTGAAGAAGAAGACAAACACATTCAGCTTTCTCCGTTTTGAAGACGTGCACGTTTGTGATTTCACACCGAGGTTAGCAACAGTTGATGCAGTTAAACCTCAAAAAGAATTAGATGAGACAATTGGGTCACTCAAAGATTTGGCAATGGGCTTAAAGTACCTGAGTAGTCCACGATGTGTGTGGGAACTCTCTCTGGTGTGACATCAGCAGGTATGGTGATTTCCTCAGCTCGGTAAGGAACCTAGGAACAACACAACACGGCTATGAAACATGTTAACAACCGCTTATAACACAGTAAAATACACAGTGTTTAACTCCATAAAGAAAGAAATGTAATGACTTGAAGGTGGAGGTAATAATCAAGATTTCCCACAAATCTATCCATACCACTTCTGGGAACTCCTCGCTGACCAGGGACATGATGAGGGACGTCTTGCCCACTTTGGCTGTCAAAGGAGACGAAAAGGAGTAAAACATCAGTGAAACTTCTTGTTAATAGTTCAGCTGTGGGAGCTTAATCTATGAATCTAACTTTGTAACATGAAGATTGTGATTGAGCTTAGCGAACTTTACAGGACATGTGATGGCAACAAAGATTTCACACACACACACACATCACAGGCTATTTAAAATGTGTGAGCACGATCCGTTTTCAGCAGTATTAAAGGAGGTAGATTTATAAAATAAAAAATAAAAAAATCAACCATGTGTCTGGGATTTTCCCTCCTTGAATGTCATGATTTTCCACAAATTCAAAGAGCAGGGATCTTTGATTTCACTTAAAGTTACAAACTATACTGAGCCAAATGTTTTTTTGGTTTTTTTTTTCTGAGAAACTTAAAAAGAAAAATAGCTGGAAACAATGAAATGATCTGTGGTTAGTGAGGTTGGACATGCTGCAAAATATCTCTAAGTTGAAGCAGCTTTTTTTCTTCATATAAAAGAGGATGTCCAAGTCGGGTAATGCAGCATAATAGTAAGAGAGGAATCTAATGCACAATGTAAAGTGTAAACAAACAGGCTCAAAATGAAGTGAAGTGGACACAGAAGTGATCACAATGAGACCCCTGGTCGGGCTGTCAGCAGCATCACATGTCCAGCTGGTAGCATCAGTGAACACTAAAAGTCTGCAGACTCTTCAGTGTGTAAATGACAAACATTACTTACGCTCTCCCACTAATAATATCCTCACGTCTTTGCGCATCTTCTCCAGCATCGACAGTCTCGACAGACAGTGTTGTGTGTAACATTTATGCTCCTGTCTTGGTGAAGGATACAGCCAGCCAGGGCTCGCTTTGCTAGCAGCTACTTTCGCATTTCCAGCTCCAGTTTTAAAACACACACACACACACACACTGCTTCAGAAGAGATACTAACACCGTCAGGGAAACACAGCAACACCTTTAGCTTGGAAAACCAACAAGCTGTTTGAGTGTATTCCGTGTGCAGGGCTCAGTCAGTCAGTCAGTCAGCTCTTCTGATGATGTGTCGGTCAGCTAATCTACATACACTTGACTGGTAACAGCATTAGCGGGCGCTAGCAAGCGCGTGTCCGCCACGCCCCTTCCGACTCAGCTGACTGTGAGGGCGAGCAAAGATCGTTTATTGAATCAAGATGCAACGCGCAAATGTCGAGCTGCGACAAACGATACTTTTTTTTTTTTGTAGTCCTTTATTTCTTTATTTCGAACGATTAAAAAAAATAGATGAAAATGAATAAAGAAACAAATGGAAGTCGATGGAGTCGATACATTAATGACAAATTAGATTTATTTCGGTTTGTTGGTTCACTCGATGATATTTTTGTGACCTGTTGACCTGCTGTGAGCTCTTTGATTCTTTGGGGTGGAAGTTGAGCCATACAAAAATAATAAAAAATAATAATAAAATAAATGTTAAAATATAGAGACAACAAATAAAATAAATATGAAGGAATAATTACAACCATTTTCATAACTGTGAAGTTGTAATTATGTATTTTTTTTAAATACACATTGTTTATTTGATTAATTAAGAAAAAGTTTTTTCTCTCTACATAAGATTACATTTTATTGCTGATTTGTATAATGACTTAGACTTAGACTTTCTTTATTGTCATTCAAACTTGTACTTTACAGTGCAGATAAGAACGACATTTCGTTGCATTTGGCTCGTTGTAGTGCAGGATAAAAACAGCAGCAAGTATTTACATAGAAAAATAAGGTGCAGATATAAATAGATATAAAAAAAGAAAAGGATAGTCCTGTGTGGGGGTTTGAGGGGGAATGGAGGGATTATTTGCTATTAATCTATCTTTATTTTTTAATCTCATTTACTATTTTTATTTCTAGTACTTAGATACTTTATTTATTTATTTGGATCCCATTAGACACTACCAAAGAAACAACTATTCTTCCTTGGTGTCCACTCATACTGCTGTGGCAAACTAACACTTTATAATAATGCATCATTATAAATCTGTTTCTTCTATTAATATATTTACATCCAAGTATCAAGTGTATATCGTGGATTTAAAGTGTCATTTTCCCTCTGATAATGAGTGTAGATACAGTGTGTATTATGCTTTAGAATTCCCCGAACAATCAAATTACCAGAAACCTTTACTTAAATAGAGGAACTTCTTCTGTCATCTGTGGAAAATGAGTGCACTGCATCTTTGTTACTGGAGAGGAATAAACACTTTATATACACTCAACCACCAACAACTACACAAACACTGTAACGCTGATGTGTATCACATTTATTGATTTACAGCCTCCAGTGCTTCAAATGAATAGTGTGAGAGAAGGGAACCTAATCTTTTCAAAATGTGCAAACTCAGTCATAAAAAACACAAACTATACAAAATACCAACACAAAAATATTTAATGCATACATTAAAACTGATCCTTGTTTTCTGATAAATAAAAAAATGCAAGGGTCTTTTTTCTTTGTTTCTTAGGTGCATAGCTCTCTGCATAGAGTCCTCGCTGTGACCGTTCATCAAGGTGTCACGTTGTAATCACTGTAGTCCAAGCAAAGTGTCTGAGTTCATGGTTTAACGCCGGTGTGAAGAAGTCCTGCCTGTAAAGGTTCATTCATCCAGGAGTAAGGCATCAGCCGCTTCTGTCCCAAAAGGATCTTCATTTCCCCCTCCTCAAGGTGGCTTCATCTATCAACAACAGAAAGAGTTAGGAGTGGGTATTTACATACAGATTATTTTCTCTTTTTATTCTTAAATCACATAAACTCAACATCTGTTAGATAACTTTAAATGCGATCCATCTTCTCAGCTTTTAACAATATAATTATAAAACTAAACTAAAAGAAAAACAAACAAACAACAATAGATTATGGGGAGTCACTCTGCTCCATAAAAAGATAATATTTGTCCTAAATACATTCCTTCATTCTTCAAGTATGCAGTGACTCAAAACAGGTGATCATGATGAGCGTACTGGGAGCCACAGTCCCTCCAGCAGCAGATACAAATTCTAAACTGTGAGCATTTCTGAGTAATATCTTATAAGCCTCATCCAACCAAACAATCTCCATGAGACGGATCTTATTACCCTCCATTGAAAGTCACAGTGTTGGGCGCCGATAGCCTAGAGGTAACGAAGCTCGTATGGAGGCTTAGTCCTCATCACAGCGGCTTTGGGTTCAAATCCTACCTCAGCCTTTTGCTGCATGTCATCCCCCCTCTCTCCCCTCCATACACTCCCTGTCTCTCTTTATCTGTCCTATCCAATAAGGGAAAAAATGGCCAAAAATATAACTGAAGAAAATGTCAAAGTATTTTGTGTAGGTTCCTCAGAAATGCATATATTAGTTTCCTTTCACCATTTTTTTGCCTCTACCTGATACTCTCTATTTTCATCGATATAACCTTGACATTATTTTAAGCACAGTCTGCCTTATGGGCACTTACAAAAACTTCCAATAGGTTGTTCTCAAATGCCTTTTGACTCTCTAATATTGAGCTGTTTAGTCCCGTATTTTAAGAAATCTAAAAGAAATTCACTATTATTTAACCTGTAATGTCTTTCTAGTGTGTGAAATAGCCCGGTTAAAGACAGTCAAACACACAGACTCATTAAAGGTGTTCTTAACAGCATCTTACTGGAGTAGTCCTCAGGGGTCATGGGCTTAGAGATGACCTTTGTGAAGGCCTCCAGCCACTCCTTCTGCTCCTGCTCCAGCTCGCACATGAACATAAACTGCCTGCCCGGAGTCTCCAGCGTGATGCCACAGTGCCAGCGGCCTCCCCTCGAGCTCCGCCCGCTGAACTCTGAAACAGAGTAACTGTGGCCCTCCGTGCCGATGAAGACAGCACCCAGCTCTGTGGCGTCCTGACGGTGACGACGGACACAGAAACACAGTTAAAGAAGCACAAATCACCGCTTAATCGTCAACTAATCTTTATCAGGGTCATTTTGTGATTACCAGAGGAGTTTTGAAGTAAAGAAGCTTCCTGTTTAATGAGCACAGCGTGAACCACCGCTTCTTGAAGGGCTCCCGTTGCTGAAAAATGACACAAACAAAACCAACAAGTTGACCACAGTCATGAAAAAGAAAGGAAAGAATCAAATTCACTAAGGAGACAAAACAAGGCACAACAAATAAAATGTATTCTTTTCTAAATTCAACAGGTGACAGACCGTTGGGCCGGTTTTCTCCATGTATCCCTCCTTCAGGCAGTGTCTTGTAATCTGAGGTATGAGCTGTGCAAAGAAATGAAAGTCAGACAGTTATATAATCAAGTTTTGAAGACACTCTGAGAATCTCTCTGTGCTGAATCTTTTAGAAACGTGTCTCACTTCATTGGTTTGAAGAGTGGGATTTTTCTTCTGAAGGTAAGCCAAGCGTGTTGCCCGTATAGCATTGAAAAAGGACACAATAAGCTGTAACGTAAGATAAGAAAAAAAGAAATGTGTCATCTGTGAAACCTGTCTGAAAAGTTCATTCAGTTTGAAGCTTTAGCTAAAAGAACAGTGAGTGACATTGATTTGAATGCACGCAAGTGAAGTGTGTTGACGCTCACATGTCCACTCTCGTGATACACGAACAGATTCCTCGTGCGTTCGTCCTGCAGGTAGGAGATCTGCAGGCCGTGAGCTTGACCAATTTTCTCTGGCTGGAAAACTGCATTCAGGTCCTTCATGGAGATGACAGCTTTGGGAGACTTGGACTTGAAATTGATAAAAAAAAAAAAAAAAAAAGGTTTGAGGAACAATTAAAAACAACTAAATGACAAAGACAAGCTGCTCAGCAAAAAAAAAAAGAAGAAAAGAAAAGGGGATAAGATGATGATACTGCAAAAGAGCTTTACTCACATCCTCTTTAATGAAGTACTTTAGGGTGAAGTCTTTCCGGGACAGCAGGAAGATCCTCTTGAGAAACTGCTTCTTGTCTTTTCCCTTCTTCCACAGTATAGCCTCAAACATGTCTGCTTTATATGGATCACATTTCAAATTAAAAAAAAAGGGCATTAAAATCAATCAAAGTGCATCCTAATGCAGAGTGAAATGATACGTGAATGTAGATAAAAATAATAATTCACAGGATGATGACCTGAGCTGTAAGCCTGCCGATGGAAGCAGTTGTCTCCGGTGAATTCTTTTCTTTCATACTTGGCTCGGATCCACTGTTCTTTAAGGACTCTGAAAGCAAAGCCCAGTCAAAACTCACATAAGAGCAACGATCTATTATTCATATGTATGACTTTATTTATAAATCACCTTCAAAAACACAAGGGTTTACTAAGGGCTTTGACATACAAGCAGTAACATTCATTAGAAGAAACCAAATGAACCCAAATAAAGTGAAACAACTTTATAATCCGACAGCAGGAAGAAGTGAAACAACACAAGAGAAACTCCACTGACTTTTAAATTAATAAGAACACAAGCAAAGCGAGAAACCTGCAACATGAATTGAAAACTAAGAGGACCAAAGATATACGATGATGTGAGGAATTAAGAGGGGATAGAAAAGTAAAGAGGGAGAAAGGCAGTGAAATAAAGAAATGACAAATAAGAGCATCGGAATAAAATGAAAGCCATTAGAACAATAAAAGAAAAACAAGATAGAAACATTAATATATGAATAAAAGCGGGGGATACGGGTAATAAAAGGAAATAAAAGCAACACAGAAAATGAGGTTATTTGGGAAACGAAGCAAACTAAAGTGATGACAATAAAGAACAAGTTAGAAGAAAACTACTCCACATTAAATTGGTCTTAAGAAGTGATTTTAAAGACAACACAGATTCAGCATGCCGTATATCCCCGAGCTGAGCTGCGAGCTGGCTGTTACTATTGACTCCACAATAGTGTCAAACTCGAAGCATTGGTTCCTCTTTCTGAAGCTCCCCACTCCCATTCACTAAATACTTCATATGTTGATTCTTCACGTCGTACTTCCTCTGAACTAATGATGTGAACAGAAGGTGAACTGCACAGTGACTCACATGCAGTCCTTCTGTTGCGGCCGGTAGTAGAAAGCAGGGACACACTTTTCAAAAATGGCTTTGGCTGCAGAGTTCCCCCTTTCCTGCATGAACTGTAACCACAGGCAGTAAGGTTGACAGAGTTAGAATAAGCACAGTTCATATGAGAGTACATTTGTCTGCAGTGGCACAGCGCGTTATGACAAAATCATAACAAAAGCGTCGCTTTTAGTCTGAATATGAACGTTCAACTTCAGGGTGCAGGTACAGACTGACTACATGATATATCTCACATGTAACCATGCAGTGCGTTGATTATGTTTCTCTGTCATTACTCATGTTACATGTTTAGTTTGTGCTGTTTGTTTGGTTGTTGATGCCTTTTGTCATTTATGCTTTTTATGCTCCTGGTGCAAGGCCAATTCCCCTGCAGACATGACAGGATCACTTTCACTCTGTCATTCAATATTTCTATGTGAAAAAATAAATAATTTAGCATGACCATTCATCAGATACCTATATAGAATCAATACAACATAAAGTCACACCACAGTTAGGTCGCACACCATGTACAGAGGCTATAGTCCTCCTAGCAGGCGGCCCGGGTTTAAGTCCGGCCTCTGGCTCCTTTGTGCAAATCATTCCCCACTCTCTCTCTCTCTCCCTGGTTTCCTACTCTATCCCACTGTCCTATCCAATAAAGGGAAAAGCCCAGATATATATACAAACATCAACTAGGAATGAATACAAACTACAAACCGATACCTTGACTAGTGAATCCTCCCAGAGATCCAGGCGGATGGATTTCACTCTGTTGAGTGTGAGTAAATTACGATGTAACCCCGAACAGTTCAGGCACACAAACACACCAAGAGTACAGGAGCCCCAGTCAGGCTCTGTGAGAGAGAGAAAAACAACAAGTTTTACTCCAAGAGGCAACAGTGTAAAGAGCTGTCTGTTTGAGCAGTAAATACAGATCACAACATAATGAATTCTTAAGGGGCTAATCTGCTCCGCTCAGTGAATTCAATAGATCTATTAGGTTCAGTTGTCTTCAGCGCTCTCTCTCTCTCATTTTACATTCTGTTTACCGTCTCTGTCAGGCTGCTATAGGAGGAAACACTACAAACACAGCAGCCATCACTTCCCCTTCAGAGAGATTATTTACAAAAAGGGACTTTAATATGAAATATGATTATCGATCCAGTGGCCTGATGTAAAAGTTGATCATCCTCATTCTTAAAAACTTCATGTTATTTCACACTAAAGCTGATATTTTGGATAAAAACATGTTGGGGAAACAAATGTTGATATCAGATCAAAAGCAATATGTCAAGGTTGTGAGTGTACTCACCAGGAGCCCCGCAGTCAGCACAGACGTTGTTACCTGGCTGCCGCACCAAATCGAACAGGATTCTGTTGTTTCTTTCCAGACTGGCCATAAGTGAAGCTATGTTGCTTCTGTCAGACTGACATTCAAGTCCCAACAGACGAGCCACAAGGTATTGAATCCATAGTGATTTGCACAAAGCCTTTCTGCTCTGTAGCAGGTGAAAAAACACAAGTTCTTCTCAGCAGCCAGCGGGCCAGCATTTCCTCTTAGCAGCTCAGCATCATGACGTTTATTGTTCGGCACACAAATGCAGAGGTCTAGAAATAACAGAGAAAGGAAGTGAAACAAATGCCAGTATTTAGCTGAGAGACTGAATTACAGAATTAGGCTGACGGGGTTGTATGGAACGCACATAACTTATAAAGTGTTGTCACTGATTCATTATAAGTTTTCATATGTTTAGATTTGTATTGTGATGATTTGGTTTTCTAGCAATGCTGAAAATACACTGATGAATAAATAAAAGTAAGTAGCTAAATACTGCTGTCAGAGGGATGTAGTGGAGATAAAGTATCTCTGAAAGGAATAGAAGTAACATCATAGAAAATACTCAGAATATACTTCAGTGAACCAGCAGGTTTTTTTTTTTTTTTTTTTACTGTTTACCCAGAATCGGATTTAGCAACATGAGCAAACAAAAATACACCTTTGTTTACCCTTCTATGTAATATCATATATACGTATACATTTATCATTGAAAACCTAATTTATCTTGAAAGTCTTGTAGTCATAGAAAATTGAACTCCGTTTTGGTTTGCAAATCACCAGATGAGTCTTCACTCTCACGATGAAGAATACCGTAAAAGAGAAACCACACATATTGAAAAGAGAAGTGAGGGGGGAAAAAAAAACGCTGACTCACCTTGGTGTGAAGGAAAATGTTCAAGCAGTAAAAATCAAATGCAGACCTCATCAAGAACTTTAAAACGTGTTTAGACTGATAGTCTAATTCAAGCTTGAGGCTGTGGTTGCAGGATTGGGAAACAATTCAGGCTTTCTCTTAAATGACCTCAAAATATTAACAATTTATTTTTATGCAGTAAAATAAATAGTGATGCATTAATGTTGACAAAATAGTTTTCATAAGCTGCTGGAGGTTAAGCAAATTAACCGACTTCTAAAAAAAAAAAAAAAAAAAGTGAAGCAATTTTGGCAGACAAAAAAAAATCACATGTTGCTGTTTTAGATCTGTGGAGTAATGCTGCAAAATAAAGTAAAATGTGCAGGATGTTAAATGGACTTGAGCTTGTGTTGCCCTTTTCTAGGGCTTTTTACACCACAGGGTCACACGGAGACACTCACACACATTCACACACTGTGATGGCAGAGGCTGCTGTGTAAAGTGTCCATCGGTATCAACTAATCCTATTCACACACATTCATAAACCACAGACGCAGCAGCAGGATCAACTTGGTGTTAGGTGCCATGCCCGACATGTGGCTGCAGGAGCTGGGACTTGAAGTCCAGACCTCCCACTTCACCACTGAGCCACATCACAATGAGTGTCCTCTCAATTAGCCCACTAGAACCCAAAAGTTCCTACTAACTTACTTTATTTTATGTAGGCTACTTAGTTTATTTCTGCCACTGGTCGTGTGTGGCAGTATTACTTTGAGTGTCTCTGAAAGCTTCTCTTCCCTCACAGTTATCCTAACCTTGAAAAAGACAAAGCCTTTTAATGTAGCTCTCTCTATTTGGCATCATCAGTTCCCTTTGAATGAGTAGTCTGTCTCTACACACCGCCACACACTGGGTGGCGCTGTAAAGCTCTTACGTCGGGTCGCAAACGCTAAGAAGAGAAAGAAGAAGGAAACCGGAACCATGTTGGTGGTGTTGTAGTTTCACGCCGACCCGACGGGTAACAACCGAAGGGCAAAAAAAAAAAAAAGAAATGTTCACTTTCCAAAAACAAAAAACATTTAATTATTAATTTAAGATAAAGAATATGTGGGTCGCTCGGCGGTTCTTGTCGTCGGTCGCTCAGAGAAGTAGGTATTTGATGTGAAAGAATTTGTCTTTAATTCCTGTCGGTATAGTTATATATACAAGTAAAGCCAGGATATGTTCATTTAGCAAGTTTTAATGTTAAATTGTTTAACTTTTTTCGAGGATATTTTTAGTATTATTACAGCTTTAAGCATACATTGGTCAGGAAAAAAAAATGAGTCTGACATTTTGGAGTTGGTCTCTCTCCACCTGAGAGCTCTGGTCTCACCTGCTGTGCACCTTGTTTCATGTCTGCACCTCGATGGGACTGTTTTCCCCCCCGACAGGTCATTACGCAGGACGGTCCGGGTTGTTCCGTCGGCCTCAGCACGCCGCCCTGCCCGAGCTGGAGCTGCGGTATCTCCAGTGCACATGCTGCTGGCGGAGCAGGGTGCCCGTGGCGGGGTTCGAGACCCTGGACTCCACCCTCTCGTCCCCCTTCTCCGAGGCCTCCTCCTGCGACGAGGACGCCAGACCGCTGGATGCGTGCTACACCTCCGAGCAGAGGCAGACCATCCTCCACCTGCTGAACACCGCCACCCGGGAGCGGCTGGCCGACGTCAAGCTCCTCCGAGGCCGCAAGTCGCTCAACATTGTGGCGCACAGGACTAAGAACGGACCCTTTAAAAGTCTGGAGAGTGTGGTGGATGTGCCGCTGCTCAAGCACAAGAGTGCAGTGACGGTGTTCAACTCCATCCTCAACCCGGTGAAGAAGGAGAAGAAAGTGAGAATCCAGCTGGCCAAGTTCATCAGGCCAGAGGTTGACAGGACTTGGTTGGAGGTGAGGTTTTGATTTGTCAACACTCCCAACACCTCCACAAGTCTCTAAGCCAGAAGGTCTCCAACCTTTCTTCATCTGACAGCTACTTTCAAAACAAATGAAAGTGGCCAAGGGCTACTTGCATCAAATCCCTTGCATTTATTTACATAGCTCAGCTGAATGAAGATACTGTTTGCACATGTGTGAAATTGCAATAATAATAATAATAATAATAATAATAATAACTTTATTTATATAGCAACTTTTAAAAACACGGGTTTACAAAGTGCTTTGACAAACAGCAAAAACAAGAACAAAGCAAACTAAACCAAACACAGAAGAACATTAACAACAGTAAGAATATAACAGATGCAAAATACCAAAAATAATTAAATACAATTCAACAGAAAAGAACCCGAAGTGCACGATACCTAACAGACATATATAACCCGACCATCACAAGAACCATGATAAGAACCATCACAAGAACCCTGATAAGAACCATCACAAGAACCATGATAAGAACCATCACAAGAACCCTGATAAGAACCATCACAAGAACCCTGATAAGAACCATCACAAGAACCCTGATAAGAACCATCACAAGAACCCTGATAAGAACCATCACAAGAACCATGATAAGAACCATCACAAGAACCATGATAAGAACCCAAATAATGATAATGATAAAAGCAAATAAAAAGATAACAGCAATAAGAAGGTAAGAGAAGTAAAATAAATAAAAACAAGTGGTTAAAGGATCAAAAAACCCAAAACTATAATATTAATAAAAATAAAAAGTAAATATAAATATGAAACATAAATAGACTAAGTAAGATAAGAAATTACCAAGTTAAAACACAAGAGGAGATTAAGATAAGAGCATAAATAAAAGGACAGTAAGAAGTAAAAGAAGATAAAAATAGTAAAACCAGTAAGAGAAGACATTAAGAAGACGACATCACATAAAAGCAAGTCTGTAAAAGTATGTTTTAAGAAGGGATTTAAAAGAATTGAGGGAATCTGATCAATAATCTTAAATTCACATCAATGTCCAAGAAAATATTAGTACTTCATACTTGTTTGGGGCAAATATATGAATAGTGGGAAGAGGTGCATTTACCGTCGTCAGATTTTAATTTGAATTTTTAACACAGTCGGTCAACCTATAGGCGAGCTACTGAAAACCTGCCCACGAGTTACCTGTTGGAGACCCCTGCTCTAAGCAGTCCAGCATTACCTCTGAGTTTAGACGACAGAATCACTTCCTTTATGGCTCTGGTCTTTTACTTTAGATTGTACAGTACTAACCCTGCACCATGTGAGGACAATAAGTGGCGTGCATTGTTCAGTGTTGTGATGAGAAGAAGCTTCATAAATAAACACAAATTTAAGGGACCATAGTAACTATATCTCAGGATCTTTGCCAATCTGTTCTTCATGTCACAATACCTGTGTTCCCAACATGTCCCTTCTAAATCCAAAATAATCCCAAAAAGCCAAAATATTATAAGATAATATATACTTTATTCATCCCAGCAGGGAAATGTAGGTGTTCCAGCAGCCAGCATACATACAAACAAACACACAACACAACACATATATAAATACATATCCCACCCATACAAAAAACATGAGCCCACAATACATAGCCAGGATAAAAAAAAGTGGTATGGATGGTCCATGTGCATAAGTAGCTGTTACTCATAGATAACAGTACAAAACACTAGCTCTGCCAGTGCATAGTATGATAGATAAACAAATAATTATTATAAAAAAAGCAGTCAAGTGTGCAAATATACAGGTGCAAAATACAGTTTGATATATGCAGCTCAGGCTAAAGTTTAAAAGTTTAAATGTCTTCTGTCCTTACTTAAAGGGGAGTCGTTATAAAGTGCAATTGCAGTAGGTAAAAAAGTATTTTTAAATCTGTCCTTTTTGCATCTTAGCTGCCGTAGCCTCCCGCTAAAAACACTCTTTTGTGTACACACAAGATTGTGTAAGGGATGCATGTTATTGTCCATAATGTTCAACAGTTTCTGTATCAACCTTCTCACCATCACCACCTCCAGGGGCTCCACAGCAGTCCCCCAGCACAGAGCCAGCCCTCCTAATCAGCTTGTTATATGATATATTATTGTTATATATTCATCTGACTGCATCATAATGTTGTGAAAGCATGGCCATTATACCCAGGCCAAAAATCAAACAGTTAAAATGCTTACGCAAGCCGAGTGAGAAAGCATGACTGATTGCAATAAATTAAAACTTTTGCGATGTGTTTATATTGCAGTAACGATTAATTTAGTAGCGCAGCCTTATTCCACAGGGCTGAGACTAGAGGTCTGGATGTGTCTCAGAGGCTGTAAGGGTTACTTTATATTTTACTATTTCACTTCTATGAAGACTTTCTCTCTCACTTCTGTGGGATACAGATTAATGAACAACTGTTAATCTCTAGAAGTTTCAAGAAATTGTCACTGTGGCATTTCTTACACCCTCCTTCACTGGTTGAACACATTTAACTGAACTTTGTTGCCACCTGTGTGTAACGCAGAACTGACACGATTAGATTATTTAACTGAGGTCACCTACATTTACATTCTTGACAAAAGTCAGCACGAACGACAACAACACCTTGACGCTGACATTTAACGTCCTTGTAAGGTTCCTGTCTTGACATTTCAGACGTTTATCAAAATGTTGAACTGAAAAAGAAAAGGCAGGATTGTTCACATTTACCTTATGTCGTCATGATTATGTTTTCTCAGGAGGCCACTAACGTTGTGTCTATAGTCTGTGGGACTCAGAAAATAGCCTGGGCTCATGTGGACCGAGGGATGACTGTGCTGGACTGGCAGCAGCTCGATTGTCCAAATTTCTTGAGGGGGACGTACATGGCCTCTGCTTACTTGAACGATGTGAGTACGACTACAAGAAGCAGCAGCCATTGTGTTTACGTCAACGTTTTGGATCCTGGTCAGGTATCAAGTGCATATATATATATATATATATATATATATATATATATATATACACAATTTCACAAATGTGATTTTTGTTCTCCCCCCCCCCCCCTCTAGGTATCTGCGCTCGTGACACTTCTCCCGTCTGCAGACTTCTACATAATAGAGAAATCCTCCATCTCAGTCCAGAATACGACTCTGTTCCCCATCATGGCCCACATGAGGGCTGTGGAGGCCATGCTGTTCGCTCTGCTGGAGCCTAGAAACACCCCGCCAGACTCCAACATTCCTCCCAGGTAGTTTAAGTGACAGTGATCTTGAAGTGTGTTTTGCCTTGGATTTATTTTATTTTTTTAAACTGTTTCTTTGTTTCGCTGCAGAGTTTTGAACATGATGCGTACCGCTGTGGGACGTCACTTCGGACTCATGGTGGGAGATGCGCGGACCAGCGGGGCACAGGCGGTGCGACAGCTGATGACTGAGTCGGTGACACAGAAGCTTCCTAGGATTAACTTCCCCCCAGATCTGCTGATGAAGTACAGGAATGCTTTCCAGCTGGGCAGCAGGAGAGGAGGAGAGGAACTTTGCGACGCGCTGCTTCAGGCTGTGACTTTTTACGAGCTGCTCAGCCAGTCTTCCAGCTAACCAGCACATGTACACATGTACACATTGGAGCGATCTCTGCTGTGAACGTGCACTACAGCCACTCAAAAAAATCTCCTGAGAGGAACTCTGAGCCCATTTAGAGTATTACCAAATGTTTAAGCTTGGAACAGATCTGGTGGTGGTTCATACATTCAATATTCTAGCTGTTAAAAAAAAAACAACCTTCCCACTGTTATTTTGGATGCTGAGTGTCAGGGTTGTGAATCTATTTTGTAATTTTTGCTGTACAAAATAATTCACTACTTAGCATAAAGTAATATCTATGATCAGCCTTCGTCTTCTCTCCTGTTGGTTTGTGTTAAACACTGCATTGTCACCAGTAACCCACATTACTACTTTAATTATAAAAATAGATTTAATTTAATTTTTATAGTTGCACACACATGTAAAAAGGCAATTCTCCGTCTTGGGCAAAGACAGTTTTCAGGTCAAATAAATGCACAATAAATAAATACTGAGTACAGTGAGGATGTACTTTTCTCTACGAAAAATCTTGAGCCAGGAGTTGAATGGTCGACTTCGAGAGGCCCAGGCCGCTGCTGTTGAGGTAGTTCAGGCACCTTATTTGGGAGATACATCATTATAACTTTGAGAACAAATTTTCTGTTAACATTTCTTTAAGCAGTGAGTCAAATTGAAGACTTTAATGTCACGGATTCTGTTTGATAAAGAAAGTATGGCTTAAGATATGATTAACATAATGTGCCACTGAATGTCACACTTACTACCCTGATTTTTCTTAAAGGTCACATTATATAAAATACACTTCACCATGTTTTCTAACACTAATATGTGTCTCTAGTCTGTCTACAAACCCCCCAATTATGAGAAAAATCCATCCTCTCCATCTTTTGCCTTCTCCACTTTTCAGAAAATGTGTGCTCAAACAGGCCGTTTGGAGATTTTCCCTTCATGACATCACAAAGGGCAGTAACCCCTCCCCCAGGTGGGTGACACTCCCACAGCTAGGTGTTTGTTCTGCCCTCTGAGTCTGCCTTCTCACTGTAAACAATAGAGCATGGAGTGAAAAAGCCAGAGCATCCATAACCCTTCCAGAGAGGGGGCGTGGTCAGACACAGCTCATTTACATATTTAAAGATACAGACACAGAAACAGCCTGTTCTGAGCAGGGATGAAATAGAGGGGTTTAAAGGCATGATCAAATACAGGATCAGAGTGGATTTAGAACAAGAAACTTCAAATACATGTTTTTGGGGAACTCTGACACTTATTTATGCTCCTTGGTAAGGAGAATAATATGTGACCTTTAAATTAAAAACAAAGCTTTCATTATTAATAATGCACTTTTGGATCTGACGATTGTTGACCAATTGATTAGAAAGTGAATTTAAATCTGTACTTTGTCAGTCTCACCTGAGTGGCTTCTCTGTGTGTTGCTGTGCTCTCTGAAAGCGACAGATGAAGCGAAGGACGGGCAGGTAGTCGACACTGACAGCTGTCCTGTTCCCCAGCAGGCTGAAGGACTTGCTACACTGCACCTTTCTGCTCAGCTCATACCCCCTTTGGGACACACTGGAGAAGACAGGCATGAATATGACATGGTATAAACATAAAACCCATACATCTGACAAGAGTATAACACCAAACCTAATCACTTTTCATCTATTTTAACAAGTTGGGATGGAGAATAGACTCACCTTGGTGCACACAGAGGTTGAAGAGTAAAGCTTAGGCTGTGTCTGTTCAATGAGACAGGTGGTGTCAGCCTCCTCCACTCGGTGTCTCCCAGTTCCTGTCTATGTTTTTGGGCTTCGCTCCACACCTTAGACTGCCAACAACAACAACACCTGTGAGACCCCAAGCCCTCAACAGCAGCCTGAAAATCCAACAGCATCTCCTGGCTCCAGCTCCTGCCCCCCTCCTCCTCCCCCTCCTCCTCCCTCATCTCATCCAACAAGCCGTCCTTTATCTCGGCTCCTGTCCAGACAAACGCCTCAGGTTTGCATGCGCCTGAGACAACAGGCATGGCAGCAGGAACCGTGGCATCAATGTATGACATGAGATCAAAAAAGTCGGTCAATGTGTCCAAACAGTCAGTCACTAAATTGGCTGCAGGTTTTTCAGTTTTCTCTCCTGAACTTTGGGCTGTTCGATGAGCTCTCTTTGACAATGATGATACTCTTGGGGCAGTTTTCTCCACATTGGCAGATGATGTTTTGTCAAACACTGGTGTTGTATGTTTCCTTCTGCTAAGCCTCGAGGTAGTTCTGCATGGTTTTCTGTCTGTGGCTGACACCTTTGGACTGACATCTTCGTCCAGCTGCAGGATGTGAGGACGACTGTCAGAGGGTGCCACCTCACTCTGCAGCCCAGGACTCGGTCCGTTGTTGAGGGAACAGACTGAAGTTTCCATGTTGGGGGTGAGTAGAAGGAGCTCCAGGTTGGAGTACAGAAAAGGCACAGCTCTTCTCCAGCTCTCAGCTAGCAGCCTCAGGAGCTCATTCATGTCTACTTCAGACCAGAACTGACACTGAAGAAGAAAAGAAAAAAAACTCATGTAGGAATGTGTTCGCTCTTTGGAGCTCCTACACACTAGGTGAGGAATAAATGTTTACCTGTAAAAGGTTTTGTAGTTTTCCAGGTGTTGCAGAGTGGAGACCCAGCATGCTAGCAGTGCAGTCTGTGTCACGTTGAGGAAGTTGGGAGCCTAAGTTGTTCCCCCTTTCAGCAACTCTCGAGTCTAGATAAGGAAATTGAAAAAGTAGTAATTGGTAACACAGTCCGTGTCCTGATAGGATCTTGATTTGGTTTATTGAAAGTAACTTACACTTTACATAAACAGGCTCCTTAGGCAGGCCTCCACCTTTAGATACCAGTCCTCCACCGCTTTTCACCCACAGCTGCAGCTGCAGCAGGCTGCGTCTGACGTCACCTCTGGACAGTTTGAGGAGGCCGCTTACATCGTCAGACTGCAGATGCACATTCTCAGCCAAAGCCACCAGCTGTAGGTAGCTGCACACGTTCACCTAGGAAAAGATGGAGGGAGTTTTCACACATTTGGTATAATTATTTAGCAAGTGTCTGATTGTTTAATTAGAACACCAACACTGACTTTATATAAATATGGACGTTACATCTCCTGACAGGTGCTGACATATTGTGCCGGTGACATTATTTAGAGCCAAGATATGTGCATTACACATCAGCTTAAACTTACCAGCTACACAGAAACGATCTCTCAGGTCAGATCAATCAACAGCAGAACAGATTCTTGTTTCAGTTTGAAGCAGACACTCATGTTTACAGAAAGTTCAATGACTCTTGTATGGGTGTTTATTACCTTTTCCTCTCACTGTTCCTCCTCTTTTCCGCTAATCATGAGCTGTATTTGTCATCATGGCGGTCTATCATGACTTTAAATCCGCTCTTTTTAGCATCAAATAACTAATTAAAGCTTAACTTCAACCAAAAAAATGAACACTTTGACACAAATTGACATAAGAGCTGATTGAGACGACAGAAACCCTTTTTGAGAAAACAATTATTTTCATGTATTTTAATTTTATAATTTGACCCATGTCCCATCTGTTAACATGGAGGAGGCATGATCTTATGACCTGTACTGCAGGAAGTGAGTAGGGGGAGTGCCAAATGTTTTGGCTTCACCTTCAGGGAGCAGTTGTGACGTCCCTATTTTTATACGGTGTGTACAACAAGCAGACAAGCGTGTTTTTCTTTTTACAAACATTAGAAAAGGGTAAGTTACTCTGGGAAAAATTGCTATTCCCCTCTGATGTCAAAGACGGTACATCACAGGAAGAACTCTTTTCTTACCTCTGATGGAGCTTTGTAAATGACGTCTTCCATGCAGCAGCTGAATCTTTCCCTGAATGAAGGGTCTGTGGAAGACATTTTTTTTTGTATCACATCTTGTCCTTAAATCCTTTCAATCCTTAAAATTACAGTATTTATTTGTGTTCACCATTGGTGGTCAGAATTACTGGTCTTTTAGTGGTTGACATGAAAGTCTTGATGGCGGCGAGGAAGCCAACGTCATCATCAAATATGACATCAACCTGTGGGAGCAGACAGTGGCAAACCTTTCAGCCCAGAACAAACACAGCCGCTGACTTGTTGTATCTATTAAATGACACGTCTGACAGTGTGGGCTTTACCTCCTCAAACAGAATGAGTGATGTGGCTGTTTTCTTGTTCTGTGGCACTCTGTGATCACAGCCTGCTGTTTGGTTGCCTGGTTTCTTGCCGTCTGTATTTTCAGATGGCGACAGGCCACCAGAGTGTAAGAGATCCGCTTTGTTCTTCATCTTAAAGTAGTTGGCCAAACTGACCGTGGCTGGGTTAGCTTTTCTTTTGCGAGCGGAGCGGCCAAAGCTCTGCGCTGCTCTCTTTTTTGAGGAGGAGGAAACATTTTTTGAAGTCACTGTTTTTCCTGTTGAAGAAAAAAAGAGTGGAAAAGCCTGTAAAAACAAGTTTCACAGTCTACTAACAAACATTCAGACACAACACAAACCAGAAAGAATCAGGCGTTTCACAGGATATTCTTGTTGCGTGGTCAGTAAGTTAAATAGACTGTTTATATTTACAGTCTATGGTAAGTAGAAGGAGGATTTTGGACAAACATCTGCAAAAAAAACAGTGTCATCATCATCTGAGTCCTACCAGGTAAAGTGTCAGCTTTTAAAGTGCAGCTGTAGTTGTTGAAGTAAGCTGGCTTCAGAGGGTCTGTCCCCGACATCTCCACTAGGTGGGACTGGGTAGCTTCCTTCAGCTGGGACAGAACATGGTGTCCACTCCGCTGTGAGGAACAGTTCACCTCAAATACCTGTGAGTGAAAAGGTTAATAAAGACGGACGATTTGTCTCATCAAAGAGTGACGTCCAGATAATTCTCGGATTTGAAAATCTTGATTTACTTTCTAAGGAAATTGAAATGTGCCGTGCTATTCTTCTTGAAATGATTTTCCAGTTGATTCCCTTCTGATGTGTTCTCAGAGGGAACAAGCAGTTACTACATGCTGGCAAAGAGTCACACAGTGTCATTCTCATTTTTGACGCCCAGGTCCAAAATGTAAAAGCAGCTTTTATATCCTTAAAAGTGTAAATGGTAAATGCAGTCGAACAAACCTTCTCAAGAGTGAGTTATAAAAGAGTTATAAAAAAAAAAAATGAAGGCCCTGTAGAGTGGGTACCATCAAATAAATGAGCTAATGATGATAAGGCTGTAAACATCTTTATTTCAACTTCAAAAATTGACATTTCATATGAGATTTAACACAGATAGCAAACACTCAGGGAACTTCAGTTTTTTTTTTCCACTTCTGCCTTGGCTTCCTTTTTTAACTGAGTACAACCTGTCCTACATTCGACATGTGTTTATGTTTGAACACTTGTTCTCGAGGACGCGCTAATACAAAGATGTTAACTATGCCAAGCGCATATTTAGATGATATGAAACTGTATGTAGACGATCAGCCTATCACAACAAGGATTCAAAAGGTATTGTCGAAGTGTGATTCTGACCTTGAAGCCGAGCTCCTGGGCACAGGCATACACTGAAGCCGTCTTGCCCACACCTGGAGGTCCTCGTATAAGCATCGTGTTACACAGCGGCTCCTCCTCTGCCCCGGCTTCACCCAGGAAGTCTCCACAGTCCCATGAGCCTGCACAAGAAGACACTCATTGCTTTTTTTTTCAACCAAACACACCGCAAACATGGAAAACTCTGCGACCTCCTGCATCATAAAACGTCATGCGGAAAGAATAAGCAGGCTCACGTCAGCGTTTTAGAAACTACATCACAAGGTTAACCTGACGCTGAGATATTAAAGGAAAATGTGTGAATAAATCCAGATCATACCGTTGCTGTTTTCTTCTCGTTTTCTTTCCTCCAGTTTCCTCCTTTCCTCGCAGTCAGCCCTTAGTTTCCATTTCTTCAACCAACTGAACTCATAAGGACAACAACATTACACACTTCGGACTCACACCGACTTCAGATGCATTCGCAAAAGGGCGATGGACTCATGACATCAAACCCACCTTTGCAGTTTACTCACAGACACAGAGTTGCCTATGACTTCACTTGAGTGCTGAGGACTGTATTTGTCTGTCCAGAGAACATCGTCATAACTTGAATCTGGACAGACGATGAGAAAAAGGTCAATTTCTGATTTTTAAAGGAGGCACCACGGCATAGATAGACAGATAGATAGATAGATATATAGACAGACAGGTAGGTAGATAGATAGATAGATAGATAGATAGATAAATAGATAGACAGATAGACAGATCGATAGATAGATAGATAGATAGATAGATAGATAGATATATAGATAGATAGATAGATAAATAGATAAATAGATATATAGATAGGTAGATAGGTAGATAGACAGATAAATAGATATATAGATAGATAGGTAGATAGATAGATAGATAGATAGATCGATAGATAGATAGATAGATAAATAGATAAATAGATATATAGATAGATAGATAGGTGGATAGATAGATAGATACTTTATTGATCCCGAGGGAAATTCAAAGCATCCAGTAGCAGGTTACAAAGACGTACATGACATGAAACATTTGTTACAAATTAAACCACAAAACTGACGCACCCCCCCCCCCCCCCTCCCATACATATATATTAACCCAAAAAAAAGATTTAAAGAATACCCCGAGATGAAACAAACTTAAACTGTGCAATTAAAAAGGTAGAAACTAGGTAGAAACATGTACCTGTTTGGGGACTGTCAGAGATTTTGAGTGAGTCACATTGGGTGTGTGTTATTAGTCCAGAATTCAGTTCACTGGTATTCACCAGGCCTGGCTGGCGTCCACTTTGCTGCTTTAGTCTGTGTGTGCGACTTAGCCTGTTGATTCTGGACTGCTTCTTCCCCGCCAGGACAGGACTTTCCTGGACACTGTGCGGCGGGGTTCGACAGTGATCCACACCAGCAGCACCCTCTGCTGCGACACCAGACCTGAGACGCTTGGGCACCCTCTCTGAGCTTTCATTCCTGCGTTTTCTCTTCTCCTTTAAGTGGCTATGAAGGGAGCCGAGGGTGGGGGCGTTTTCTACTTTGAAAAGAGATTTTTATTTTTTTTAAAACACAAGTTCAATGAGATGGGATGGCTTTGTAAAATTAAATTGAAGATCTTCAGAATTGTTACAGACCTCACCTTTAGATCTGAAAGCATGCAGACCCTCACTCGCTTTCTTCTGCAAAGTGCTGAACACTGCTTGGACTGGAAATGCAGGGTTAGATGTTTGGATGTCTTCCAGGTGACAGTGCAGAACTGAGGCTGAAAGCTTGTCTCTACAGGACCCCTTTCTCTTGGTCAGGTGGGACACTGTTGACAGTCGCTGCTGGTGATCTTTGCAGTGAGGAGGAAGCTCTGATTTCTGCAGCCTCTCTTTAAGTTGATCCAGCTTCCCATCACAGCTGCTGTGCTGTGCTGTGTTCAGGAAAATGGGAGCAATTTTAACGCCTTTTGTGCCACAAGTCATCCTCATTTCCTGGAGGGGTTCGTTTATTCTGGTGGAGCAGACATCGGCGACGTCATCTCGACATCTGTCCTTTCCTGCAGACGATGCGGGGTCTTTTTCTTCATCGTCAGAGCACCTCTTCTGTCCACAGCGGGTCTTTGGTTTGCGGTGATGCATCTTTACATTTCTTGATTTGTTTGAGTTTATTTCGCATCGTAAAAAAACACCCTTCATTCAAACGCTACGCGCTGGCATTTTGACTTTGGCGCTCTGACGTCATATTTGTGCAACAGTGTTTTTTTTTTTATTGCTAACAGCAGTGCTATTTAGCTGAATAATGTATGCGTCACAAATAAACACAACTCACCTCTTAAGCGTTTTAAATATTGTGTAATATTTAAAATGTCCAAACCGAAGACCAAACTGATGGAGAATGACGTGTAAAGCGAGCGCGAGACGGTCCTAAGTTTTAGACAAAGATCGTCTATGCTGAACAGACACGGCACAGGGAGCTCTTACACGGATTAAAAAGTAAACTGAACTGATTAAAGCAGGGCCCCCCCACCCCCATCAACCCTCAACGTGGCCCTCAGGTCAATTTTTTACACATCAATTTATTGGTAACATGAAGAAAACATGACTGAAATCTGCCATGAAATCATGAAAATCAGAAATATGTCCATCGTAAGATTTGATCACTCGTATATGTTGAGTTAAATTTGAAAAATGAACTGCCTGTAATCGTTGTTGTAGTCTACAATTTGGCCCTCTGGCTGTGAGAATTAAATGAAGTTAAAAGAGGACGAATAATAATGATAATTAAAAAGTTAAATCCAAAGGTTGTTTCTAAAAGATGGCCTTTAAATATACTTTAATGGAAGACATAACATCAATAACTCCAACACTCGTTCTATTCTCAATTACATTCAAGTGCATCACGTATTGATGATACTAACGGACTTAATCAAGGGGACTTAAAATGGACCAGCATCAGCTCATACCTGAGCACCAGTATTGATTTTGCGTTTGATGGTGAACACATTGAAGTCAGTTGGATGAAATCCGAGAGAGATAGAAGGTAAGAACAGACCAAAACGAAACAAACCCGATGTCTGCTCTGTGCATGTCTCAAGTTAATACTAGACTGAAATTGCAATATGAGACCCTTGCACTTCACAACATATCAGGGAGTTAACATTAAAATGTGAAATTAAAATGTTATGCTTATGAAATATCTAACTTGGACTTGACTGATTGTTTTTCAAACAGCAGATGACACGAGTCTAAACTCAGAGATCTCTTCATTACATGTTCTTGGGTACAATTTCTCAAATGTAATAGTCTGTGTTAAAGTCCACACACTAAGCAAACTTGAAGAAAACTTCTAGACTATTTTGTTGGTGTTTGCCTTATTTACATAAAAAAAGTAGCTGTAAGATAACTGGTAAATTACAAAGTAAATAGGGCGAAAGTTAGATTTTTTTTCTAATAAGAGATGCTTTAGCCTGAAGAGAGCGACATCATTCAAACAGGGCCACTGTACACACACTGACATGCATGTTATTTTTGGTAAATTACTTGGATCCATTCCCTATTTTGGAGTCTTACCCTGAACACTGACAGAGGAAATTCATTCATGGCCTAAAGTAGAGTCAAACCAGACAGACACACACACACACACACACACGGAAGACCATGGAGTGTAATGATGCGTGGTTTCCAAAACGTTACAGACACAAGTAAGGTCAAATGTATTTTTATTTCTTTAAATATAAAAATCCCCATATCCAGAGTGTACAGTTCACAATTTTGAAACAGGGTGTTCAGACAATATTAGTGAATACGTCTCCCCTTTTCCCAGATGAATACAGAAAACCCTCCATGAATACTGGAAGCAGGAAAATATATTGGTAATTTGGTTTTCCACGAGGAAGTCTAGTGAAACAGTAACGTATGATGATCAACCAAATTCATGTGCACACTACAAAAACACTAGTGTCAATTTTGTTTTCTTTTTTTTAAAGAAACTTGCCATGAAATGAACAAAGTAAGACCTCTAATAAAATGTACTGAACTAAGAGAGTGATGGACATATTACCCTTTGGCATTAACTGCACCTAAAAGAACACACTATGAGGTTGGACCTGGAAACCAAACATGTGATGAAGAAGAGCATATTGCTTTGAGAGAAGAAACTGCCACTTGTTCAGTCATGGAGTTAGAATGGGGAACAGCTAAACATTTGATATAATTACATGTATACACATTTCTGTCAATAATCAGCTACTGGTAGTTATGTTGGAACTCCAACATGTTCAGACCTTGACATGATAAAAAAAAAAAAAAAAACTAAAAGGTGCCAGCAGCATTACAAAACTGTCCGCTTTACATCTTGCTCGCTATGCACACTACATGATACATGGGGTGATGTTCTGCTGGTTGTTTCAGTAAATCTTCAGAAAGAAAAAAAAAAGATTCAGAAAAGTTCCCTGGCTTTCCTTGAGCTATTAACAATGCAGGCCAAAAAAGGCGTAGGGGTGATGAAGTAGGAGTTTTCCATTTTATCTTCCAGGCAGATAACCAGTGAAAACCAACAGTCCATTTCAGGCCTTCAGACACGAGCTGTAAAGGCTTTATATACTCTAGAGACAATGTGTAGAAACCTTCAAATGAAATGTCATTCACAAATGTGAAATCAAACCCACCGAGGTTTCTCTGCTGGTGACACCAGAAAAGGCTGCATTTAACATTTTGGCGCAGCAGGAATAAAAACAAAAAAAGAAAAGAAAAGAAGAGGACAAATTTACGGTGAGCCTCCTAAACACAAACACCAAGTGCTAAAAGAATCAGCTAAAAGGATACGTTTCCAACAGGGTTACTGTGTGTGTGTGTGTGTGTGTGTGTGTGTGTGTGTGTGTACAAAGAATCAACAGTGACAATGTTACCAGTCCAGCTTTAACTGTAGTCTTCGTACAGTTTTCTAGAACAAGAGGACATAACAAAGACGGTTGTGCCACGTCAGAAGACTCCCGTTTGTCCACACTCTCATCCAATCACAGATCATCATGTACTTCAGCGGCACCTACAAATGCATATGACGTAGGTTCAACTTGCATCAGTCAGTCCTCAAACTCCTGGTTTGTGTAGAAGTGGGTGATTCACTTTGATATTGTTCATATTTGGTTCAAATCTCAAGTTCCAAAAACTTGTTTACCTTGTATACAGGTCTGCTTCAAGTCAGAACCTCCAGAGACCAGTTCTCACGCCTATCTAAGCACCAAAGGGTCGGTAATGTTCATTAAAGGAAAAACAAAATGAAACAACGAAAATTTAAAAAAACCCACAACAATCATTGTTCCATGAATTTTGGCTCCAGCCTGCATCAGTCCGTCAGTGCGCTTTTTGTCCTCTTGCCCTGTTTCCCTCCAGAGGAGGTGACGGAGTTCCCATTGCAGGCTCCGGCTGAGGCCAGAATCTGGTCTCGCTGCTCCTCCTCGGTGTTCGGCAGCTCCTCCTGGATCTGTCTCAGGCGGGCCATGGCGCGGTCGATGGTGGCCGTGCTCACCAGGTTGAAGTCGTGCATGCTGACGAGATGCAGGAGGAAGTTGCGGCAGAGGTTGCGGCGGATGATGTAAGCACCGTTGTTCTCGGCGAAAAACATGATAGCGTGATTCATCTGGTTGTCCGCTATGAAACTGCAGAGAGAGAGAGAACAGAGAATGAAGTGTTAAAACTGTACAATTACAGCCTATTACAACTATATATACAGCTCTGGAAAAAAATAGGAGAGCACTGAAAAGTGTGTGTTGCCCGCTGATTCTACTATTTAAAGGTTTGTGTTTGACTAAAATTAATGTTTCTCCCAAATGAAATATTCTCATCTAGATCTTTTATTTGCAAAAAATGAAACTTGATTATAACAAAGAGATGCAGTGTTTTTTCAAACGTACAATATGTGGAGTTTTATTAGAATGCACAACATGTTTATTGTTGCCGTGGAAACGAAAGACAGCTACACAAGGAAGTGGTAATTCTTACTGAAAGCTGCCGTATGTGCTGCTGTGATTAAAAAACGTCATGTAAATGATACTTGGATACATCGTCTGTAAACATTATGGTCTGTTTCGCCTGGTCGTCTTGACTACGGTCAACACAAATCTCGTTTTCATTGGGAGGTAGTAGCAGAGAGAATCACTCCCATGATTCCCCACCAGCCTCAACGTTATTGTTTTGATTGAGAGGCCACTGGCGGAGGAATATACATACTGTGCCTTTAAACAGCTAAAAGTGCAATGAATACATGTTCATCATTTTTTTTTTTTTTTGATAATTTTTTTTTAAAATACCAAAGTTTTAACAGTTACGGCTTTTGTGCGTCTGTGCATGCTCACCTTCCGTCCTTCACATTTCTGTTGTTGGGGGACCTTATGACAGAAATTGGAGCACAAATTAAAGCAGCATGGCTTTATTCAATGACTTGTCAGGTGATCATCAATACCTCAAAGATGTGAGGTGTACCTGTGTTGACATTCAACAGACACTGAAATAGGGATGTGCGCTTTTGGTCAACTCAATGTTTAAAGTCATCAGTCTCACTAGTCGGCAAACAGAATTACTAATCCGTTACATTAAATATTCATAGCTTTATAAATTGGTGATCGAGCTGTTCAAATGTTATGCCTTGATTGCAACGCAGCCCCCTGCCAACAGGTGGCGCTGTAGCCATAGACTGGCTGTAGCTGCGGTTGATGGGCCTGCTCTTTCAGATCAACTACCCAGATGTAAACAAGCACATAGCATAGCATAGCATAGCATAGCAGCAAATTAAGATAAAAACTGTTTGTAGGCTATGTCAGATTAACCTGGCACATCAAGCAGAGCCATGTGTAAGCACATTCAGCACAGGCATGTGGATGTTAACCTGCAGGGAAGGCCCAACAGCTAAAGGCGCTAACGTTAGCTACACTAGGCAAACCAATTTGATAATTTGACACCCCAAGACAATTTTAAATAAATAGCAGTTTATATATGACTGTTTGCAGAGAGTGTCCCCTTCAGACTTGTCGGTTCATCTGAATTTAAATTTCTGTTTAACCGACTGTAATTAGTCGTACACTAGACTGACTTCTATGCATTTAGAGATACTGAATCAAGGAATATTTGGTGTGGCCTTTTTTTTTTTTTTTTTTTTTTCCAGAGCTATACACAGAGTAATACATGATTCAACGACAGCTGTATGGAACATACCCGTGCTTCATGACGTGCAGGTTCCACAGCTTCATCACCTCCTTCTCTCCCTCGTTTACATCTGTGAACTCATCCAGTTGCTGTACGACACAAAAACAAAATCAGATATGTACAATTATGATCTTGTAACAAAACATCTGTCGTCTGTTAAAACACTGCAGCAGCAAAAAAAAAAAAGAACCAAGACGATGACAAATTGATGGATTCACTTAAGAAAAGCGAAAGCAGCCATGATGGCAAACAGTTATAAAGAATAATATGTCATACTCCGGTACTTGTCAATTCATAGGACACATTTTCTGTGTGTGATTTAAGAGCAGACAGTCGTGCTGGCAGATTCAGGAGATCGATACTGAAGTGATGAAATGCTGTTTACTGGTGTAAGTGCACGCTGAAGAAACGGCTCTGTGTTGGCAACAGTTTTTAATCTCAGCACCTTTAGGTTATTTATGTGCAGGCGGACACTTTGAGTCTTTGTTGCCATGGTAATCAGACACCAAAATCTGTACAACAAAGCTTCAACAGGGATGTGATTGGCAAAGGAGGAAAAGGCAGGAAGCGGATTGTGCCAGCTACCTTTGTTTGAGTTCACAAACTGCTTGAATTAGTGAACACACACACACACACACACACACACACGATAAAAGTGTCCATCTGTATATTATAATTAGAAACTTCCCAAGATGCGCAGAAAACCAGCTTCCCAAGCACGATGCTAAAGTGCTTCCAATCTCAAGTGTGCATCCCTGCAAACCTTTTTAGCGTTAGACGAATTGTTCACTGTTTAACAAAGTTGAAGCTGAAGATGTCCCACCACTTTCAGTAATGTCGGTGCATTACTGAAAGTGGTGGGACATCTTCAGCCATCAGTGAAGCCGATGAGTAAAGGTTTCTCACCGTGGCAGTCTTCTCTCTGAGCCACTCTGGATCTCTCTCGTCCTCGCTGTCCAGTTCCATCTCCTGAGGCCGCAGGGGCATGCAGCTGTCACTGTGGAAGTACAGTCGGTTGTGTCCGCTGACGTAGGTCCTCTGCTGCTCCAGTTCTCCGTCCTCAGTCTCCAGGAACTCTGACAGACTGGGTTTGGTCCTCTTGGGCCTGGTGGAAACGAGAGAAACAAGCACAAAAAATATGTACATCTGAAATAAGCTTCCTGTGTTTGTTTATATATTCACTATACTGTTGAGTACTCATTTTTCTGACTTCATTTTCAAACTGCATCCAACCCTAATTTGCTTTGCACAATACACACCTTCTGAGGGTAAAATGAATCAGAGGAATGTGCCATCCCTGGAGGAGATGTCAATATTAAAGATCGATATTTAGGGAGATTCAGGAATATTCAAAAGGCTGCAATCAGCTAGAGAAATTGAGATTTTCTCTAATCTTCACCACCTTGTCCTCTTAGTTTCCCCTGACTCATGGTTGACTCTGTATGCAGCAGAATTTGATGAAAAAAGAAAACTACAGCGAGAGAATCAAAAACTGTAGTGGGCACATCTTGAGTGACTCAGATGTGTGCACAAAATAAAGAGTCATAGCTTCACGATGAATTCTCATTTTACCAAAAGCAGGGGGCAACACTGTCATGAAGCAACTTCTCATTTTGGCTGGCACTATCCATCATTTAATGTTTGCCAGAGGCAGATATCAGCTGTACCTCTTCAACGCTCGAGCAAAAATAAACTGAACTCTGTAGGAGGCTTTTTGTGGAGTAACAGAGAGAACTGAGTTTAACTGAAGTCTTAACAAATAAATAAATAATGCTGGTTTTTCTCTTTCAGAACCTGACATCTTGATTTCTTGAGTAACACAAACCACAGAGAGGATTTGAATGAGTTGACTTGTAGACTCGTGGAGAAGAACAAGTTTACCTGCAAACCAGTATGTGGGTAACCGCGGTCCTCTTGACTGGCCCATTGCGGCTGAAAGCGAAGCCCGGCTGGCTGTGGATGTCCTGAGGGTTGCCAACATACGAGCCGTCATAGCACTCGTTGATGGACACGTCTATCCGTGCTCCTTTTGGGTGAGGCTAAAGGTTTGAAAAAAAAAGAGAAAACATTGGCAAACACACAACAGGTAAGAAGAGGGAAAGAGAAAGATGGAGGATAAGGAGCTTGATGATGAGCAGGTAGGAAAGGCGGAGGTTTCCCTTGATCCCCTCGTTGCACTTTGTAGCTCGACAGCAGGTTTGAAACACAACTCCTCAAAATTGAACAAACAATGTTTCTCCTGCACTGTGAGAATAACAGCCACTCAGCAGGCCTCCCCAATCTGTCTCTGATTCTTGAAATACAAATCCAGAAATCAAAGTGTGCTCTTCGCCATCCAAAGTCTGGTATCGGTCGACATCATTTTTTCCCCTTACAATTGTAAGAGGAAAGTAAGCAATGCACACTCCTCATGTCGAGGACATCGTTGTTGACTTGTCGTTTGCGTTTTCATGTGGACAAAGATGCGTGTGTGTAAGGATTCTTTTTTTTTTACAACGGAGGAGGAAAACCTTTGTTTAAAAAATATATATATAAAAAATACCCGCCTACATGTGGACTAGGCCTTGGACAAATACTGAAACAAAGAACACGTGCAGTATCTCACCACATAGTTGAAGATGAAGCGCGAGTGGGAGAGCTTGAGGTGTTTGAGCAGGCTGTAGAGTTTGCTGCAGTTCAGGGTGCACCAGGGGCAGTGAAGGTCGTCCCTCGCCTCGGTTTGCTGCCGTGTGTTATTGTTGTACAAGAACTGAACAAGAAGGATCATATTTAGTTTCAAAGGAAACGAGGAAGTCAACCGCTAACAAATTCACCTGGATGATTGTTAAGAGTAATAACACAACACCAGAGCTACTGTCATACATTCTGGTACCTACAGATTCACAGAGCTGAAAATGCTATGACCTATGATATACGAGTGTGCTTTATGAGTTTAGATTGTCAGTTACATTCAAGTCAACATTTTCTTGGGTTTCAAATCATAACACTAATTCCAAACAAGAAGAAAAATGTCTTCAGTAACAAAGACCACAAATACATTCTGCTATTCAGCCACTTACAGGTGGTTGTACATCATTAGTCCAACGGCCATATGTGTTCCTGTGTTTGTTGTGTACCTGATAAAATATACGTAGCTTCTGCCGAGGCTCACACGGGACCTGCTCTTTCCTCGTCTGAATGTCTGTGCTCACTGACTCTTTCACTGCTGCCGGGAACAGATGGAGATTTAGTTATTTCTTGGAGAATCACAAATCTTAAATTCGACTTGAGACATTCAAACATGTTTTTAAGAAATGGTAGCAAATGTATTGTTTCACCAAGACATCAACATATGAAATGACAGCACACACACATGACTGTTGAAGCCCCCTTTAACACATGCAGTATGTAACATATAGAACGACGTCGGATGATGCCTCTGTCTTCTAAAAAAAAAAAAAAAAAGTTCTCTGTTATGTTAGACGTGGTTCTGTGTCAAACATGAAAGGACAATTGCATTCAAAGGAGCAGTGTTTGTGAAGTGTTTGGCATTACACCACCAACCACAACAGTTTGGCTGTACAGGAAGGTAAGAGAGCGTTTTAAGTCTTTCATGTGTCCCAACAGCACGCAAGCGTCACACGTTGCGTCACATCGGTCGCACGCTGTCCACAATTCAACATGTAAATATGCACTTCTTTTGCTCTGTGGATTTCTGGTTCCCCTTGTAAACAGTATGACGTCTAGTGCTTTTATTTTGAAGGTGGAGAAAAATTCTGCCTTTGTGTCAACACGAATCAAAGCACCACATTTCAGTGCCAGATATGTATTATTAGTGCACACTGCACCACAAGCTAATACGCTCTGCTGAGAGACAAAAGCTAAAGCCAATCAACTAAACACACTCCCAGCTCCTCGTCGAGCTTCCTCGTTCCTTGTCCATGTCTACGCTAGCGACAGAACTGGGCATGGGGGTGAAAACGGCGCGTCCCGATGCTTTCACAATGCATTGGCTCGCGGGCTGTTAGGACACTCCAGTAAGAAACAACAGATCAAGCTGATTTTGTCGTTAAACGTGTTTTCTGTTTTTTAATGACCATAATGAATCCTGGAAGGTGGCTCCACCCCTCTTTTGCCTCGTCTAAGTTCCTAAAGATGTACGGAAACCATTCTGTTCTTCTTGATATTGATTCCAACACCTAGACTCGTACAATTATCTGAGTATACCTTAGAAACTAGTGACCTAGCTCATTATTAAAAGCTTATAATTTTCTAAATATGCTGTTTGTTGAAAACTGCAGCACACTGTCTGATAACACCACACTGACACTGTCACAAGATAGTCCACCTGAAACAGGTGCAAACAGATTATTGAAGTACTGGATCGATGCATTGACTTCACCGATACCTGATACCAGTTATCGTACAAGGACCCTGTAGACACTCTTATAAAAGATTCTGATACATTAATTTTATTTGATAGGACGACACTGCTGCCCATTTACTGCCCAAACAGAATTCAAATTGACATCAATTATTTTTCCATTTGCACATTTGAAGCCAAATTAGCAGTTTGCCTGAAATTCATTCATCGAAACATGACAAGGAAATGACTTGAAGAGTGACATTTAAGTTGCCAGCTCATTCACAGCTGCTGAGTCACACTGAGAAGGACTCAGCGGTAATGACTCACCGAGGGCCTTTTCACAGATTTACATAGAAATAGACCAAAGATACCACAGTGGGTGGTAAAAATAAAATAAAAATTTTGCGCCTCACTCAAAGAGTCTGGTTTGAAATATAATTTGTTAAGGTGTCCTTGATTAACACCCAACAAACTTTTTCAGCTGTTTATGACCCCTTACATGTTAGTCATCTGTGAGGTTGTTTTTTTTTTGTCAGCCTCCTGCCATTACATTCCTAACAGGATTTAGTATCATTTCAGAATTTTGAGCCAGCCTTTTTTTTATTTTTGAAGGCAATCCTGGGCTGAGACATGTTCCCTGTTGGGGTACGCTGGCTCAGTTTCTCGGTTGTTATGACTGAGGGTCGATGCAGCTCAGTTTTCAGAGTTGCCTGAAGCCCGACATGCCTTTAAAGAAAGTTAAGCTTTACTTAAAGTTAGGTAGTAGTGTTTTCTGTTTTCTACTTGCTCAATGTACTCACTGGTGGGAGAGTTAGACAGTTAAGCAAGTTTAATTTAGTGCTCCTTTCATGGGACGCCATTCTTGTATTGTATAAATTTGTGTGTTTTGGGTTAGGGCTGTTCTGCTTTGTAGCTTTAGTTTAGATTTCGTAAAATTACCCAGTTTGGTAACAATTAATGAGTTTGTTAGTGCTCCCTTCCTTTGTCATCAGACCCTTAAGACAATGTTGCAAGCCTACTGTAAACTTTGCCAAATTCTAAAACCTTTGCCAATTTAGATGCACACCTTTCTTACCTGGATTCCACAGAAAGCTCTGACATCATAGGGGTGATAATAAAACATTCTACTGTCTTTTCTGATGTTGGTGATGTGACTCCTGTGAAGCAACATCCATACAGAGTAACTCCTGAGAAGTGGAGAGATTTTGCAGATAGAGGTAGACTTACTACCTACTGAAGCATGGCATTGCTGAACCCATTGTCTGCTCGTTGACAAGAAAAATCAGACACCTCGATTATGCACTGATTTTCCCCATCACCGAGAGCGACTGTGAACTTTCTGCTTTGTGACCTGAGATGTCGGTACACGGTTATGGCCATTGGAATGTGCAACACACCAGCCACTTTTCCGCATCTGCTGACTACAGTGTTGAGAGGTGTTGCAAACGGTGAGGCTTACCTTGTTGATGTTGTCATCTATAGCTCTGTTTGGTCTCAACCCGTAGCTCAGCTTGAGGCAGTGTTCAGTAGGCTAGCGACAGCCAATATGACCTTGAACCTTGCCAAGAGCGAATTCGGACAGGCCACAGTGACTTATCGAAGTTGTTGGTTGTGGAAGGGTTTGTCCTATCAGTGCCGAAAGTAGACGCTATTGTGAGTTTTGCTGTTCCAATTTCTCATCTTGAGTTGAAAGATTTCCTTGGTATTGCAGGAACTTTGCAACTGTTGCTAACCCTTTCAACAAACCTGCTAAGCCCCAAGATCTTCCTTGTTTGGACAGATGTTTGTCTGCTGGCATTTGAGGAATTGAAAGCGGTTGGCTAGTGCTCCTGTACTAGCTGCCCCTGACTTTGACCGAGACTTTGAGGTGGCCATTGACGTCAGTGATGTTGGGGCTGATCTTCTCCAACAGGACTCTTCCAAGTGTTGAGCATCCCTTGGGCTTCTTTTCGAAGATCTGACACAAATCTTGGCCCTTACTCTGGCTCATTCTGATGTTTGGGTCATCCATTAAGCCCCTTGTGGACTATATGAACAATAACCCCTTGGACTCTTTAAGCAGGATGAAAAACTCCATCCACCGTCTCATGCGATGGAGTCTGTTCCTTCAAGGATTTACCCTGAAAATCCAGCATATTCAGAGGAGGGACACAATGTCCTTTCAAGTGATCCATGCAAAATGTCATTTCTTTCATGTAAAATGTTGCCTTAGCACAACCCATTTATGGGAGGTGTTAAGTGCAAAACTGATCTTGTTTTTTTTAAGCACTACCTGACCTCCACTCTCTATCAACCTCTGATCGGCTGCACCTGTGTGCTTGTCTACAAAAGCCTGAGTCAAGAGTCTCCCCCCTCTCCATCACGCTGCAGCCAGGATCAGAAGCATGGCTTCAAGCACCATTTGTTTTTGAGTATTTAAGATTATTATACAAAACATTTTTTTTTTCTTTTGATATATATATAATTATTATTATTTTTTTTTTACTTCTGTATGTTGCCTCCCCTGAGCCATAGTTTGAACTACCCTGTGCTACATTTGTACTTACTCATGAGGGCAGCTCGGTGGTTGCTGGTCCTTGTCTCCATGGGGCTGTAGCTGTCTGAGTTGCGGGTAGCAAGGGGTTTGGCCACAGGGGCAGTGGACTTTCCGCTGGCATCACCTGTCCAACGTAGCATGAACTGCAACGTGGGTCCCTGAGAAAATGTCTCGAATGGTGGCAGTCTCTGTGGGACGGTCAAACAGAGTAACAGTCAGTGATGAGGAGGTGTAACTAAGATAAGCAACCCCTAGGGTTTAGATCATTCATCCTTAGAGTGACTGGCAGCCAAATTTAAGATATCACATTAAGTCAGTGAAGGGAAGCTGTTTTTTTTGCTTCAAGACTTTTCTTAAACTAAAGGAAGCAAATTTTCCTCTCATGTAGCGTTTAAGGTACAGCACACTGGTGTTATGCTCCTGCATGTCACTGACAGTCATTCTACCGTTTATCACTTAGTTGGAGTTAAATTAGCGCGCTGTAACTTTACAAACACATCAAGTCGGGACATGACAAAGGCAATGCACGCTGTTGCCTTATGTCATTTCCATTAGAACATTTCAGGAGTGCACATGTGAAAACAGCTAGAGAATTCCAGTAGGACTGCCCCTGAAATCCTCCTGATCTGGTTGTTCACAAATGCACCTCACAGAGGGAGTCTATCCCTGTCAGGAGGGGGGACTTGGGGGGGGGGGTTCCCAATATCAACAAAAGAGCAGAGAAGAACAGTAGAACTAGTAAACAGAAAACCTAATGCAGCAGTTTAATTATGTGCACGGAGATCGTACCGTGTATACAGTCTTTCGTTGTGTACTGATCGAAAGGGAATAAACGTCAACACCCCCCCCCCCCCCCACTCTCTCTCTCTCTCAAGGTGAATTATCCTGCGTCTCAGTTTTTCATGCGATTTGTGCAAGTGTGAAAGCCCTAACTGTCTTAATCGGACATCACAGATCAGTCCTGATTGGCACATCAGAATAACATAAATCACTTTTTACAAGCATGACCTGCCAGTGAAAAAAAAAACAGCTATTTGCAGTTGAATTATGTCCCCAACTGACAGATCTGTCATGTGAGAACATAAGCCCTGCCTAAGAGGAGGCGACTCCTTATGGCACACAGTTTAAGCCCTCCTTACTTTTCCATCGAGAATGGTTTCCCATGTTGCTCTCTTCTTGCTGATGGGGCTGTCCTCCATCCCTTGCATGGACACCTCGTACTCCCCATCCAGCAGCTGCAATCTCCTGCAGACGACAAAACCAGAGCAATGATTTGAAGGCACAGTAGAGGGATTAGAAAGAGAGATGTTAAAAATAATCACTAAACCTTACCTGTTTTTATCAAAAACAGTCATCTGTGCAACGAAAGTCTCTGTGGCATCTCCGTCGTCTCTATGGGATGAACTTCTCTTCTTTCGACTAGGAGTATCTGTTACATCTTTTTTTTAATTAAAGGACATAAAAAATGCATGCACCATTTAATCATTAATACAAACTCTACAAAGACAAAAAAAAACACTAAGGGCTTAGATGTAGATTCCCTACCGATGTTCTCATTGGCCTCTCCGTTCACCAGACCATTAGTATCCCTTCTCCCTGTGCATGATACCCTGAACAGGAGCGAGTAGGACTTGACCATGTGGCTGTTACTGGGCTCAAACTCGTTACTGGACACCAGTAAGGAAGGGTAGGCCCCAGGCTTGGTTTGGTTGCTGTCAGGATTCAAAGGCACCTGCTTTTTACCTGTAGGCACTTGCTTAATAGGGCAGCTGACATCCTGAAACAACACACTTAATTGAACACGCGGTAGCAGCACATAAACATTGTTCTACAAAGCGAGAGACTTTGATTAATGGTGACTTTACCTTGCGTTTTTTATGGCAGACTTTGACAAGTAGCACCTCTAGCGACACGGAATTTTGTTCATTTTCTGAATTCTGTGATGGCTTTTCTGCAAAATGAAAAAAAAAAACAATCTAGTGTTAATCTTTTTTTTCTCTTCCCATTTCTGATACACAACAAATGATGGCCAATGTTTACTCTATGTGATGGTTATAAAGCTAATGCTCTTTTGGTATTGAAAATGACCTCAGTTGGGGAGAATATAATCAAAACCCTTGATTGAAAATATATATTTTTTTAGCATGGATGTAGTTAATGACACTAGTTTGTTCAAGTCAATGCAAATCTGCTTTTATGTATTTGGAATATGACCTTGACATGTAGTAGGATCGTCCAAACTGCTTTTATTGTACTAAACCAAAGTACAGTATAGACATCATCTTCATCTAGATTTACTCTATCGGAGCTTCCATGCCGGTTTGAGACATGTATCCATGGAAACAACAACATTACCAATGTGTCTACATAAACTAAAATGATCGACGATGTACTGATTTAAAAACACAATTAACCCGGGAAGTTTTATATCAACACTTAAACTGATGCATTATTGATGATACTTTGCACTGCCTGTTATGCTGTTGAAGTAACAACTGCATTGCACTGTGGGATATTTTTGCTGACATAGAATCTAGTGCTGGCATACTGTAAGATTCCCTCATTAATAGTTTGCACTGTATGTAATCTTTTTTTTCTTCTTCTTTACTTAGCCAATGTTGAGTGCCTGTGGAGGTGTGTCTCTCAAAACAAACATATCACACTAAAGTATAAAGAGTCAAACCTGCTTACCATCCTTATGGAAGAACCCAGTGAAAGTTAACTGTAGATGTGATGACAAGCTAAACAACAAGCAGAAAAATATACAGATAAGTCATAACAAGTGCCCCAGTTTTTAATATGAACAATCGTACATTGTATCAACACTGTTTGGCTGGTATATTGCCGAGAACTATTCAGCAATAAAAAGGGCATTACGGCTCTTTAAGAGCTTATTTTTTACCTCGGAGAATCCTGCTCTCCCTTCATCTTCTCGACTGTCTGCAACATGTCATCCACTTTGAATGTTTTCCTGGGAGGAAGGATTAAAAGTCACAGGATTAAAGTGAGTTATTAGTTCTGTGACTCATCAGAAATTACATTAAACTGATCATGCATCAATTGTATTATGAAACCTTGTTGGTGCAGTTTCATTCGTACTAAAAGCAACTCTGTTCATGTATAATATCTGAGAAGACATCATCAGATTTCATACCTTCTGGCATTCGTTCGACCGTTTCTGTGAGCCATGAAGGTAAGCGACCTGTGCAAAAATATGGGCTACAAAAAAGGGAGAAAAAAAAAATGGATTCATTAAAAATTGACAGTTCAATAAACAGAATAAAAAAACAAAACTGGTATAGTCAATCACTTACTGCAATCAAGTTTCTTGTGCGAAGAAATCTGTATATCTGAGTTGGTTCTGGAATGAGAAACAGATCTTATTGTGATCAATCAATTTTTATCTGTATAGCGTCAACTCATAACAAGCGTTATCTCGAGACACTTTACAAAAAGCAGCTAAAAGACCTTACTCATTGTTATGTTACAAAGATCCGGCCTATCCATCATGAGCACTTCAGCAAAGCAGCAAAAAGTTACAGTGGTGAGAAAGTGATGCTGATAATCACTATGGAGTCTCAACAAACTTCTGACAGATCAATCCAGCGAAAACAATCACATATTCAAAATGAACTTAGGTTTATAAAAAAAAAATTAAAAAAAAGGCAACACTGTGGTCCATTTGGTCTGCATTATGACACAGGCCACAACTTTATCATCGACCACCTTTCAATTCACTGCGTCAGAACCTGAAACAGTACTGGATGCTATGTTTACTTTACAAGAAGACATGTTAACAAGTGTTTTGCCAAATGAACACTCAATACATTATGCCCCCCCCCCCCTTCCCCCCACACTCGGATAATTGCTTCTCCAATAAATCTATTCAACAGTGTCAAGTCACAAACATTTACTTAGTGTCCTCATGGACTGACAGGCAACATGTGCAGGCCTTTCAGGTAAAAGAAAGATAATGAAAGCAATGACAGCGGGGTTAAAGATGTGGGTTTTAAGCAAAGGGAACGTCCTCCCCCATGTAATACAGACAGTAAAGCTGCATTACAGCTGGACGATACAAACTCTTACTTTCAAAGGCCTGCAGAAACAGCTCATGGTCGGCCTGGATCTGCTCCATCTTCGGCTTCTTCACAGAGTTCATCATGGCTGATGAGGCGGGGTACACGGCGCCGTTTGCTTTACAACTCGCCCCACTCATAATATGACCTGAGCTCTGCGTGTGAAACAAACAAAACAAAACAAAAAAAAAAAACACAACACGTGTTAATAAATATGGTTTAAAGTGGTGGCTACGCGTTAGCTGCGCTAGTGGGCGAGTTAGCAGAGACGCTAGCTAGCTCGAGCTAACATGTTTGGACAGCTTGGTATTTCTTTTTTTTAGCGCAGGAATGAGTCGTTTAATTACAAAAAATCGATAATCGGCTGGTAGTACACGTCGGGCGTGAATAGTAGCAACCCACCCTGGCCGATGGCATTAATTAGATGTCCCACTGCCGCCAGCAAGAAGCCTGGCAGACTCAACAGCAGAAACCCATGAAGAAGAGGGCGACGAGACAGCGGCTAGTTAGCTCGCAATGCTAACATGGTTTACAAGACAATAAACCTCGGTTCCCCAACATTCAACTGTCCTAAAAACTGTAGTTTGATATCCGAGATACGTGGATTATTATTATTACGATTTTTTATAATAGGATAATTGATTATCTCTCTGGTATTTATTGTCGGTGTGGTTCCCTTCAATTTGTACTGAACAACAGAGTGTTAGTCTGCTGTCGGCCAATGGGAAACGGCCTGACAGAATGCAGCGCTGTGATTGGCTGCCGGTATCCGGAGATGACACACGACCCGCTCTCGCTTTCTGTGATTTTGCGGGAAATCGAGTTTATCGTCATTCACATCACAAGAAAAAGATCGTCACTGAAAGTAGTTTTAGTCAGATGACAACGAAAGCAAGAGAAAAACCATAATGCAAATACAGATTTTATTTATTTGTCTGCTTCTTTTTTTAATAAAACTAACTTACACATTATAAAGTTTACATTGAAGTAAATGGCAATTGATTGATTGATTTGATTGATTGATTGATTGATTGATTGATTGATTGATTGATTGATTGATTGAGTGGTTGATTTGATTGATGTCTTTATTTTGAACATGTAAAAAAACAAAAACAAAGAAAAGCTGTAATTAAAAATATGTAGAAAACAAATAAAATAAATACACAACATTAGAGTGAAAATTCAAAGTCCTGCAGTCGCTCTTACATGCCCGAAAAGGAGTAGGAGGAAGGTAAAACTTATCTAATCCTACCCCTTTTAACTCAATTTAATAGGTATTAAATTGTATTCATTATACAATAGTATATAATATAATGTAAAATGAATTACTTGTATACCATTATCTAATTATCTAATTACACCAATAATGCATATTCCCATCACCATAATAAAACTGTACAGTGTACCATCACCAATAGATAAAGATAAAGATAAACTTTATTGATCCCCCATGGGGGAAATTTTTGCATTACAGCAGCTCAAGAAAACAGGAAACAGGAATATAATTATTAAAAATAAAAATAGAAGTAAAAAATAAATAAAAATAGTATGCATGAATTAAACCAAAAGTAAATTATTGAATACAAACACACCCCAGTGATTGTAATTACCCTTCCTCATTCCTGCACCTAATAAAAACTATTTCTTTATATCATTTTTTGACTAAACTCAATAATTACAATATATGTATGTATGTATGTATGTATGTAGGCTATATATGAGTATTTTATTTAGCTATTATACATATACAGACATTTTAAACAATGCAGACAGTTCAAACAAAGTCATCAGTCATGTATTATGAAGAGACTGAAAAATCATTAATTAATTATCATGTTTATTTTTCACAATGCAAATTAGAGAAGAAGCTGAAAACTTTCATTCATTCATTCAACAGTAAACATAAAACCGATACTTGACAACTTCAGGAAGATTTTGGTAGCAAACACCTAGAAGCACAGCAGTAACGCCTCTCGTAGTTGTCACATTTTGAAATGAATTAACTTATTTGTTGTTTCTAATTTGTCTTCTGAACTTTAGATTTTCTAGATCAACATGTTTGTGTTTAAATAAGAGTACTCATACAACTTTCCTCTATCACTATTGTGTCTCTAACAGATTGAACTAGTGTGTTGGTACCCTATATATATATATATATATATATATATATATATATATATATATATATATATATATATATATATATATATATATATATATATATATATATATATATATATATATATATATATATATATATATATATATATATATATATATATATATATATATATATATCTATATATAGTTTATATTTTTAATGTAGTTTGAGTTGGTTTTGCCATCATATTTACATACTTTAACAACATCACCACCTCATGCTACACACCGTGTGTTTTTTTTTTTAAGAACAAGTTACTGTGTAATTTTACATTTACATTATTGTATTTTTTTTACATTATTGTATTTTTTTTATTTAAATGATGTAAATATGTTTGATCTGTTTTTAACTTCTATTTTTATTTTTTATAAGTATATTCCTGTCCCCTGTTTTCTGGAGCTGCTGTAATGCACAAATTTCCCCCACGTGGGATCAATAAAGTTTATCTTAATCTTTATCTTTACTTGCTCGTGTTTCCAGTCGGACCAATTTGCAGACGGGACCGGAAACGATGTGCATCACAACTTCCACACATGTGTGAAGTGGAGCATCAGCCAGCCCACAGCTGCAACGTTTCGGTCTCATGGTGTCTCAGTTAAAGACGACATTTCTATCACTTTATTTCTACAGAATATAACTTACCTGAGTCCGGAGCGGCTGCGTGCGCATCATGGCGGAGATCGTCCAGCAGCGGATTGAGGAGAGGATCCCTGAGCTGGAGCAGCTGGAGAGAGTGGGACTGTTCACCAAGAAGGAAGTCAAGTAAGACAACTTCTAACTTAGCCTGGGCTTCTTGTTAAAAAGGAACAACACGCCTCAGATTTAAGACTTTTAGATTGGATGACAACATTTAGTTGAAATGACCGGTATGTTTTTATTGTCTCCATGAAGGAATAAAACCTTTGACCCAAAACCATTTAATTTTGTCATCTTAGCATTCCCTTGATGACCTGAAAATAATGTAAACAAAATCAGGCGAGTTTTTAAAATCAAGAGAAATTCATGTTTCAATTCTGAGGTTGTTTTTATTTATCAGATTGATTAAATTTAATTCAGAAATATCAAATAAAATCAAACATATCAAAAATACAAAACAAAATGAAAAGCACGAAAATACAATAAACAAAAAACAATGTTCAAATTATTTCACAAAAAAAGAAAATTACATAATATATTAAACTGATATGCCTGAAAAGGAGTAGGAAGAAGTATAAAACTTATTTAATCCTACCCCTTTTCCACAGCTCAATAATTAATTTTTATTAAATTAAATTAACTTCCTGTGTTCCTTATAATCTCTCTATGTATATAATCTATCTATATACAATTTTCTATACTATATCTGATATTTACAAGCCAATGATTTTCCATACAGATCCATAATAAAGAGAGCGACAGCCCTGGAATACAAGCTCCACAGGCTGATCATAAACAAAGAGGACTTCATCGCCTACATTCAGGTAGAAGCCAGCGTCTTTCTTTTTTTTGGGATGAGGGCGTTATTAAATAATGTGCGATGTATGAAGACTCTTACTGGAAAATTGTGTTTATTTTCAGTATGAGATCAACATTTTAGAGCTGATCAAGAAGAGGAGAGCGGTAAGTCCCTTGTAATAAACTGAAAAAGCTTTGCTCAAATGTTGATGTGAAGTTTAGCTTTACTTCAAACCGTGTCATGTTTTATAACAGTTTTTTTTTTTTTTTGCTTTTGCAGCACATTCATTACCAGTTCAAAAGAGAGGAGATCGAGTATCCCATCATCCACAGAATTAACAGCGTCTTCAGCAGAGCAACAAAGAAGTGGAAGGTAACCATGAACACTTTTTTAAAAAAACAGTTTAAAATGTTTTTTTATGAAATCAGCACTTTGAGATTTACTTCAGATTAGTGTTGTCGTACTCCAAATCCAAGACCGGTCTCGAGACCGCTTTTTAAAGGTCTCGTCTTGGAATCTAAAGCATTTTTACTCGGGTCTCAGACCGGGCAGACTCTGGATTATAAATCAAGACCGGCACTGACAGGCTATTTTCCCACGTCGTTACTGTGATTAGAAGAAAAATGGCTCTTTCCTAAAGAAGGAAAAACGTCAATTAATTTGAACTTTGGACTTTTATCCGCCTGTTACGGCCTCAACCTTCCCCGTGTAACGGTGTAAGTGAGTGACATGCCGCCTGCTCACAAGATGATGATGTCTCATTGATATTTGTGGTCCTGGTCTTGGTCTAGACTCGGTCTCGACCCTTAAATATCTTGGTCTTGGTCTCAGTCTCGGTTAGTGTGGTCTTGACTACAACACTACAGCAGATGTAAAGTGTGTTATAAATAAATGTTTGATTATTTATTATTAGTGTATTGATTATAGCTAATGCGGTTGAAAGGGTTATTATAGGTCATGCAGATTAAGAAATGTTAAAAGGAAAGATTCGGCATGATTTACGCCATCGAACGTGATTCACAAGTCTTGAGAAAACGTTTCAAACGTTTGTTAATTTAGCTTCTCTTGACAACTTTGTTTACAATCTTTACATTAAAGGGAATATAATAAGTAGTCATTTTGAAATGAATGAATTATTGGACTGATAAATGAGTTATAAAAAAATCTTCTTTCCCGGCAGGATGACGTGCAGCTCTGGCTCTCACATGTCGCCTTCTGTAAGAAATGGGTAAGTCATGATGTCATCACTTGTTTAAAGTACGACTCTTGTCTTTATATGCTGATAATAATTATCCTCTCCTCTGGGTTTCACACATCAGGCCACCAAAGCTCAGATCAGCAAAGTGTTCTCCACTATGCTTGCCATTCACCCAGACAAACCAGGTGTGGAAGCTTTAAAATCTGTGGTGTTCCTGAACACCTGAACTTTTCACTGACACATCATCCCATGTAAAAAAAAAAAAATAATAATAATTTTTGACTTTGTATTTCCCCTTCATAGTGATGTGGATCATGGCGGCCAAGAGTGAGCTGGAGGATAGAAATTCATCTGAGAGTGCCAGACACCTTTTTCTGAGGGCTCTGCGTTTCCATCCCAACAACAAGAAAGTTTATCAGGAGGTAAAACCACTTCTGCCTTCTTTAAGTTCACTACTTATAGAAACAGACATTTTTGTAGTGAAACTTTTTTGATCATACAAAATCCAGTGACGAGCCGTGGAGGCGGCAGGTGTAGAAAAGACAGTTGTGATTGTGGATTCGTCAAATATTCTGGTCTAATTTTCGACAACAACTCTGCCTCAGTACTTTCGTATGGAGCTGCTTCACTGTGAGAAACTGAGGAAGCAGAAGGAAGAGCTGGAACTGGCTCAGATGGACCTGGTGAGTGTGTCACAGGTTAAACACAAACACACACACACACGATGCATGAGGGCTGAAAACTGTGTCTTAATATCGGCTCTTTCCTCTCTGCAGGGTGAATATGAGTTCTCTCCAGAGATCCTGAGTGCTAAACTAGCCGAGATTGTGTACAGAGAGTCTACTGGGAAAATCAAAGGTAGGAGATTCTAGCTTTTTCTAAGTCTGTGGTCCAAACCATGACAATTTGTGACCCGTTGCACCCTTACACATGATGCTGATTTAGACTGTTGCCTAAGAAAATGATGATTTGTCAAGATATTTCCTCCTTTAGACAAGAATGTCATCCATTTCTATAAGGAGAAAGTTTCATACAGAAGCAGGGAGACAGTTGAACAATCCTGCAAAAATGATTTTTCTGTCATATTTTGCTCTTACATCCTGTTGTAACTTCATGTATACACACACACCGATTTTAGCATGTGTTTATATGGTTTCAACCAGCTGTAAGACAAATTAATGTAAGTCCAAAAAGTTATTGCACATGTAAGGTGTCAATTATTAAAAAATTAAGCTTTCACAATGGGTTTTAATCTGAACAAACAAACCAGACAAAATGAAACCTGAAATCTTTAAGGTGCTAGGAGGAAGGTTTTAGATAGAAGGAGTCCCGTTAATTGTTTGCTAAGATAACTGGCTTCATATTTAAGATGCAGTCACAAGAGCGCTATCAAATGATCCCTCAGCTCTGCAAATAAAAAAAAGATAACCGTTCTTTCTATATGAAAAACTTCAGAAAGTTTACTCTTAACTTTGTTCTTGTTTTTCTCTCCTTTAGAAGCAGAGTTTGTCATCTCCCTTCTGGACATAGCAGCCATCTTTAAGTTCACCAAAGAACTCCAGGACTTTATCCTGCAGGAGTAAGACCCGAGCACACTTACACAAGACTACCTTCACTTTCTTATATATTAATATTCATCTAATATTTCATCACTTTGTTTGCAGCTTACAGGCCAACTACACTGAAGACAGCCTGACGTGGGATTTCATGGCTAGGAGGGAGCTGGAGGCTCCGGGGGCAGGAGAGGAGCTGCAGACGGCTAAAGGCCGAGCTTCAGATACCAACCGCAGAGAGGAGCGCTGCTGCCAGGTCTATGAGGAGGGGGTCAAGAGCCTCAACACTGGTAAGAGCCTCATGCACACACAGAGAATAGACATCGTGCCTTGGGTTACTCCTCTTTATCATCTCTAAAACATAACTATATTCAATCTGGCTTTCTGAAATGCCTTGAATGTATTCATTTTCTGCTGACTTTTAAAAAAAAAAAAAATTGTAGTAATACAACATCTCCATGCACGTCTTCTTTTCGCTGCAGAGCCCATGTGGACATGCTATGCTGCCTTTTGCTTGGAAAGGCTGAAGAGGAAGACAAATGTGCAAGAGCTGAAGGAAAAGGTAGCCAAAAAGTTCAATCAAGTAAACTAACATATGAGCTGCTCCGGTGTTTCTGGCGCAGCGTTTTTTTTTTTAAATAGTTAATCCTGACACCTGTGTTTCTGTGTGTGTGTGTGACAGAGGCAGGAGAGGCTGCTGGGAGTGCTGCAGCGGGCCCACAACTCCTCACTGCTGAAGGAGGAGTACTATAAGAACTGGGTGAGGGGCTTCATTCAATGTGCAAGTGGAATCAAAGGGGGGCTTTAACCTTTAATGTGTATTTCATTCATCACGTTTGACTAGAAGATGATCATTCTCCTCTAGATTGATTATTGAAGTCAGAGTGTTTTTGGTGTTAAACTTGAATGCATTCTATTGAAAAGTGTTCCTGACACTGTGCGTCCCTCATGTACAGTATGTTAATGGGGAGGGCAAAATATTAGGAACACTTTTCAGTATAATGCCCTCTAATAAATCTCCAGCTCCACTGTGACTTCAATATTAAAGAAGATTAAACATCATTTATCAAAAGAAGCGGATGGTAATGGCACATTTGGACCGCTGTCCTCCAATAACTTTGTCTTTTATTTTCACATAAAGTTGCAGGTCCTGCTCTCATCTGAAGACGCGGAGGGAGCGGCCGGCGTTGCCATGGCAGCCACGCAGCGCTACAGCCAATCAGTGTCAGTGTGGAGCCTGAGTCTGCAGACGCTGATACACTTGGAGAGTGGAGCCGTGGGCAAGCTATTCCAGGACGCTCTCACACACGTGAATCCCAAGGTACGCGGCGCTCACGATCACACGGTCACGCCAGTTCACTGATTTGTTCTCAATCGCATCGAGTTTGGCCATTTTCACGGGTGTAAACTGAGCACATCAGCTGTGCTTCTATTACCACACACACACACACACACACACACACACACACACACACACACACACACACACACACACACACACACACACACACACACACACACACACACACACACACACACACACACACACACACACACACACACACACACACACACACACACACACACACACACACACACACACACACACCACCAGCCCTGCTGTTTAAGTGGGCCATCTCCTTGGCCCAGTTACTCTCAATTCCATTAAACCAAGTTCTTCAATTGGCTCTCTCTCCGCCCCCTTGTATTCCAGAAGAGGCTCAAGATGTGTAAGAGATTTCAATTTAAGCCGTCAGTTAAAAACACGAGGATTAGCATATGGTGTTATAATTTAAATTAAAGTTGAAGTGAACCCTAAATGAGGACGACAACTGTTTGAACCAGTTACTCCTGACACGTTCAGAAGCTCTGCACAAGGATCAAACTAACCCTCAGAAGTTCCCAGACACACCTCAGATTTTTTAAGGTTGTCAGTCATGTTTTTTTTGTTTTTTTTTACCTCGTTTAATCATCAGTGATGATTTTCTGAAGTGAGCCTTTCTTCTTTTAAAAAAAAAACAACAACATTTCAGACAGTACAACATGATGTCACATGAAAGTAAATCAGATCATCTGCATAGAGTAAAACAAAAAGCCCCAGTTAAACAGAAGATTCTATAAAATCATTAGAAATGAAGTATCTGATCCATCATTCTGCTTTGCCTTGTCACTCCTACCCTTCACACAGATGTACAGAACCATTCTGTATATCACAGTATTATGCTGTGTGAGTATGTTTCTCTCAGCCGCAGGAGTTTCTAAGTTGTTGGTAGAATAGCTGCTTGTTACTGTGGGGGGGGGGTTTAACAGACTGTGTGAGGAGGATTACTACATGCTGCTTGTTAAGTCTTTTCTTCTTGAGATAAACACCCTCTTTAAGTGTTGGGAAATACTATAAACCCCCAGGGGTCTGTGTTTGGTTGCTGAAAAATGTAACGTTTTTTTTCTGAGCACAAAAGTGTAAATACATCAAAAAAGAAAATGTGAAATATCTGACTTAAACCAGTTTGATGTGAGATACAATTTACACATTTCTGATCGAGATCCGGCTACCTCAGAGCTAATTACAGTAACTTGCCGCTCGGCTGCTACAACAAGAAATCTGTTAAAGCTAAACACGCTCGGGTATGTTTGCTTCACTTCTCCTGAAGTGTGATGCTGAAGGGAAGCATGCTGACGTCTCTTTGAGCAAGACAAGCCCCGCTAACAGCTGAATCTTTCTCATCCTGTTTTGACAGGAGAGTCTACCTCTGTGGCAGCTGCAGGTCCAGTGGAGCGTGGCCAACCAGAGTCCTGAGGAGACAGAAGCCGTCTTCAAGGTACCATGAATCCACCAGATTCACTATAAGACTACACTGTGTAGGGTTGTTACAACACAACTCTAGTAAGAATTAAACGATATTGATACTTGTTTCAATAACACAGGATGAAAGTACAAGTCCTGGACACTTGATATTTGGTCATTAATAACCATAAAATGAAGCCAAACTCCTGCCCACTGTCTACAATGCAAAGATTCATATTCATAATGCCAATGAATTTCGATACTATTAATTATTAAAAGAATAGATTAGGGCAGAATGGTTAAGGCGTGCGCCCTATGTACAGAAGCTGTGGTCCCCGAAGCGAGTCGCCCGGGTTCAAATCTGACCTGTGGCTCATTTCTTCCAGCGTGTCATTCCTTTCTCTCTGTGGCCCATCCACTGTCCTGTCGCTACAAAAAATATTTTACAAAATAAAAAAAACAAGTGCTGTCGCAAAGTGTTGGAGCATCAATAACAACCTTAACACTGAATGCTCTCACTAACACCAACATGTGCATTTCTTCAGTGTAGACCACAACGACGTCCTCTGTATGTATTCTTATTCATTTCAAGATGTTCTGAAAAAAAGAAAGCCCGACATAAACATAGACAGCAGTGGTACATGAACACCTATGTTAAATCATGTCACTTTTCTTGTGTGTAATACAAAAGGTGAAAACACAGAAGGTGTTACTCCTGCAGAGAAATACTTCTGAGAAAGCAGAACAGATTTTTACCCCCCTTAGTGCTTGCTCTGGTTTTGCCTCTGAAACGAGACACTGACTCAGACAGTTTTTTTTTCTCCTGTTTGTTCCCAGAGAGGTCTGCTGTCTGCTGTAGCGGCTGTTGCCATGGAGATGAAAGAGAGCTACCTTGATTGGTCGTTCTCCACTGGAGGCTACAAAAAAGCGAGGAAAACCTTTACAAGGTAAAAAAAACAAATATGTCTGTCTGCTCGTGTTGTTATTTAACTAAATAAATGACAATGTTTTTAGCAAATGAGTATCATAAATCATTGTAGTAAAAATGCAAACTAAACTCTGGGGATTCTAATTGTATTTTTATGAAGTTGAGGATTTTAATCTCTTTTTTTGTTTCTCTCTGTAGCTTAAATGAAAACCGACCTCTGTCCAAAGCCTTTTTCACCAAGATGATTCAGATCGAGAAGGAACAAGTACGTACACAAACCATGTGACACATAACACACAAAAAAACAAGAACAAATCTAAAACTTTAAACTTTTAGGAATAGATTACGTGGACAATGTTTTAAATTATTTTGACTAAAAAGAAAGACCAAACTCTGAGACATGGAGTAAGATTTCTGCGCTCTCATACGTTGACATTACTGATAAACCAAGATGATGGATAACGATGTTCTTTGTTCTTTTTAAGGAGACTCCAAAGATGAGCTGTCTGAGAGATTACTACGAGAGGGCGCTGCAGGAGTTTGGCACCTCAGACGACGGTGAGCAGAGTTCAGATGACTTAAAGCAGTGGCCCCACCGCCAACTCCTCCATGAGATTATAACGTTTCTGATATTTTTCAACCAATCAGATTAATTGAATGAAAGATTGTGCAGTTTGGACCTCAGACGGTTAAAAAAAAACATGTCACTGAACAAAACAAACGTGTTCAAAAAGTGCACCATCAACGTATTTTTTTTTTGCCAGGCACACGTTTGCGACCCACTCAAAACGGCTCTGTGACCCACCTTTTGAGAACCACAGAAAAGAGTCGGAAAAAGAAGAAGTGTTATTTAAAATATTTATTCACAATGTCTTGTTATTCAAGTATTAAGGACTACATTCCCTCTAACATAGAGCTAAAACAAATGATGTGTTAATGTCAAACGTTTTTAAAGTCATGTGACCCGACAGCTCAGATCTGATGTGGAGATAACAGTGAAAATACATTCCTGGACAAATACTGGATCCCACTTAAACTGCTGGTCTTGTTTCAAAGAAGGAGCTCTAACTGTGGCTGTGGGAAGTGTTCTCATGGTTTCTGTTGTTTTTCTGTTTTCCTGCAGATCTGTGGCTGAAGTACATCCAGGAGGAGCTGGGACCCCAAGGGCAGCCGGAGAACTGTGGGAAGATCCACTGGAGAGCCATGAAGTTTCTCGAGGGGGAGAGCGTGGAGAGGTTCACTTCCAAATATACTCTCCTTCAGACTGGACACTTGTGAGCAGTGCTGACGAGTTCAGAGTTCAGAGGACGACTGGAAGCGTTTCAACAAACCGTGCACAAGTTCATCAGCTGAAGGAGCGGCACCCTGTTAGAATCTGGTGCTATGCCCATCCATGAATTGTTTCAATGCTTTCCAATGGCAATCCAGCGCTGCAGTTTCTCAAGTTTGCGGTCCAGCAATGTTGAACAAAATGTTCTTAGGAGTTGCGATTGCAGCTTTAAGTTGTAACATTTAACAGCTCAGATTTCCAACTTGAATCCGGTTTGCATTTTGTATTTACAGATCCTGATTTGATACCAGACTAATGTGGGACAAGTGTTGTTATGTCAAAATGTCCGCTTGAATAGAATTCCACATTTTCTTCGAGAGCAACAACTTTGATACTGTTGTCATGATATTAAAACAGTCTTTGAAATGTTTTTTGTGATCCCTCTGAGTCAGAACAAATATACACACACACACACCTTGTTCCTGTTTCTTAATCTCTGAAGTTAATGTAGGTAACTGTGACGACTAGCTCAGTTGTCCTCTGAAAGTCTCTTTTCAAACTATGATCCAGTGTTTACTGTCAGTACCAATAATCATCATGAAAAATGCCCACCTTTCAGGCCTTACAAAAACACATTAAGCAGCAGTAAGTACTACATGATGACATTTTGTCAGACTAGCTAAAATCACTGAATGTATTTACATGTTTTAAGGACACTTAGTTCAAGTGATTCATTAAAGCAGCAGCTTCTACACGATGTAACAGTTACGAGGTATAAAAAAACACTAATAATCAGAATGATACAGATAATTAACATTTATTCTAATAAAACTAAATCAGGGGGATTTGAGGATTATTTCTCTTATTGGACACATGATTTTTAAAGAACCATGAGTGCAATTAGAGATAATATATCATGAAATAATGGCACTTTTTCTAACACCTTTGGCTGGTTAAAGCCCCTCTGCACCCTCTAAAATGTTCACATTTACAGTACGTCTAGTTTCAGAGTACAGAGCTTCTCCTGTTATCTGGAATCTTTAAAGAAATCAGTGCAAACAAGAAAACTGTCCAAAAGCAGAAAGCAGACGTTGCTAATAATGACTTTCAATGATGATCCCTTTAGACAAGCAGAAACACCTCCAGTCAGCAGACGTCACTGTTTTTAGAGTTTGTATTCTGAGACTGAGTGTGTTTAGAGTTTATGGTGGTAGGTAGTAGATGTTTTGTATTGAGCTACTTTTGGCTAATCATTAAAGAGTTCATGGTCAGATGCTGCTGATATTATGGAGAGTCGATGTCAGTGATGAGTTTCAGCATCTGATAGCTGATCAAAGAAAAAGCTGAAGAGGAGATATGTTAGTCAACCTCAGATTGTAATTTTCTGATGATCTTAATGCTCAGATATTTCAAACCCTGTTAGGAACCAAAATTGAGTTGAATCGATTAACCTGCTCGGTAATAAAGCAATTCAAATCAAGCATTAAATCAACATTTGCTTTTTGGAAAACAAAATCACCAACACCATTACAAAATCTATTTTTAAAACCGCCAGACTGAGTAGCAAACAAACAAACAAAGTGTAGAACAATGATTTAAAAAAAAAAAAAGATTTAAAAATAAATCTTAGTCTCTGAGTTATTTAAGGTGTTACATTTTCTGTGTGTCAGTGCATGTGAGACCCAAGCCATCTCCTCCCTCTGAGATGTGATGTACCCCAAAGTGTACTTTACCATGTGGGACACCAGCGTCTGACTCTGCCCTCATACAGCCTCACAGCTTCTTACAGAGGATGTAGGTGAAGAGCACCAGAATGCCCGTGGACAGCAGTCCGATCACACACTGGTGCATGCTGATGACGTCCTCCAGGGCGTGGATGCGCTCCTCCATGGCGTTGGTGTGGATGTAGTCATAAATGGAGGCCCCGATGCTCCACACCGCCCATAAAGCATCCACCAACGCTTTCATGGTAAGAGAGACCATTGAGAGGGCGGCCTGCAGCCGGGCGCCGGCCGCATCCGCTGCTCACCGGCCCCACTGCACTACAGAGAGAGAGGAGAGAGAGTGAGAGAGAGGGGGAAGCTTTGTGCGGGCATTGTGATGACATTTATATATCTACAATCATAAACAGATAACATGATCCTGTGGAGCTTCTCTCGGGAAAAGAAAAAAAATCTGAATCTGAAGTTAAAGTGAAACTCCTGATCAAAGCAGGCACTTCAAAATGCTTCATTGGCATGCTTTAAAAAAAGTTAAATACTGCAAATATTTCAATCAACTATCTGTAATGACGTTCAGGTTTGGATATGTTATCTCCTCAGCAATCGATTTCATAATGCTCTGCTTTGTTTTTATATTTCTAGACAGATTTATAATCATTTCATCAAGACTGATTCCTTTAGACAAGTTGTTCCTGCATCAGTCGTATTTAAAACATTTGCATGACTTTTAGAAACAATTCAATATTTTATCTCCTACATGTAATTTATTGTTGTCTATATGTTACAATTTTTATGCTTTTTCATGCGCAAGCTGCTTCTAAACAATTAACAACAACAGAGTAGTTTGGATTGAATTTGCTCAAATTGATAAAGTTGACTTAAAGAACCCTTTGGCGGTTTGAGTAATTTCATAGTTTGAATTGAAGTGTTTTATTATCTGTTGTGGTTTTATTATTCATTCATGTTTATCTACTTGTGTCTCTCAGTTGTGGACTGGAAAAAAAAAACACATTTATATTGAGCATTGTACTTGAGGAAAAATGAGGTATAAATCTACACTTTACATCAGTGCTAATACTTTTACTCCATCTCCAAACTTTTAACTTAATTACATTCACCTTGCAGGTGTGGTTACTCTGCAGATTAACAATGTGTTTTATAAATATGTATCCTGATGAAAATAAGATGTAATGCTACAGAATAAACCCTCATGATGATACACTATGATGCACAGTATATAAATAAAGCCCTTATGACTTGGTTGCTGATTGGGTAGAATATAAAAATGTATGACAGCATGACACTCACTTTGAGCTACAGTTGCAATCTAACTTTCAAACATCAGCCTCATTTAGCCTGTCTATATGCCTTGTTGTGTTTCTTCACATTCCTCGCTCTCTCTCTCTCTCTCTCTGCTCCCACAATGCATGATGACGTCATTACAGTATTAATACACTGAACTGGCTCAACTTGATCCTCCATTTGTTTCCAGTGAGATCAGGAAAGTCCAAATCTGCAGTGCAACAGGAACTTGAGTTTGAGCTAAATGAGGAACAAGGACCGTGTGTGTGTTTGTACACTGAGATCAAAACGAACAGGCTTTTAAAAAAAATGTTTTTAAAGGCAAACAAGACAATTATTGAGACGCTCAGAACTCACCCACGGGTGTCAGAAGTTAACGTGACGTCACAGATGAAGCTGCACATCCGTCCTGTCGTTGCTGGAGTATTAAGATATGTTGTTTGGGAGAAGCCGGGCTGTTGATGTCAGGTACAAAGTCGGACATTTCTTCTTGATGCAAAGTTAGTCTAAATGAAACGCGTCGGTTCCGGTCCAACCCTTCAAAATAAATCGACTCTTGTCCTGACATATTTTGGCCACAACACATTTTAACAACATGGAATACACAACCGGATTTTATTGTCTGCAGAAAAAAAACAACATGCCACCAAAATGAATCTCACTGATCGATTTAATTACTATATTCAACGCTTTAACATTATTCTTTTAGTTTGATAAGTACATTTGATGTACTTTCGGGGGTTAAAGTGAGCAGCTTGTCTGCATTAAGCAGCTGACTGAACCCATATGAGAGGGGGCGTCACCACACACTCTCAAAGTGGAGCATGACCTGTTCAACAGAAGGCGACAGAGGAGGACAAACGAATGTAGTCATTTAATTAAATTAGATATACGTTTGAACAGTAACCTCTATTAGAATAGATGACAAGATATCAGATTTCTCAGGATTTGGGGAAAATGTCTTAAAAGCCACGATGAAGAAAACGAGCCAAAGCTTTTTCTTTCAGTTCAAGTATTGCATTTAATGACACAATTCAGAGAATTTCACAAAAAAAAAAGCAAACCTGCAAATAAAGAGACAATTATAAATGCATATACATTAACACATAAGCATACAGAGATAAAATAGCAGAAAAATGTTAAATATATTTCAATGTTAGATTAGTGTTTAAATGCAGACAGTGTATAGTATGTGAAATAAGAGCGTAGAATATCTCATTCAATTCAAAGCAAACTCTCTCTAAAGGGTGGATTAAAATCTGGACACTGACATGACAAAACATGACATTACACTACATAAAATAACATGACAGGACACAAAACAATACAACATAACATTAAAACATGACATAGCATAACAAAACTTCTTGCACTTCTTGTGAGATGCCAAACCTCATTTCGTTACTCTATACTTGTATATGTGTAATGACAATAAAGTTGAATCTCATCTCATCTCATCTCATCAAAACATAGCACAACATAACAAAATAACATGTCAAACTTAATCCCAGGAAAATCCAGGTTTTGTTATTGAGAGAAATGATACCCACACACAGGCCCTACATCTACAAATCCGCAAACTGGATTTATGGACTAATGAAGGGATGTCAGAGTGAAGGGGCTGCACACAGGGGGCGCCAGAACACTCTGGGGTTCAGTGCCTTGCTCAATGGCATCTCCGCAACCAGGGAGTGACCCTCTGGTTCCAACCCTAGAAGTCCCTATGGATACGGACTGCGACACGAAACGGCACCATTCAACATGCCATGACGTAACTTAACGCAACTAACATGATGTAACATTACATGACATGACATGACAAGAAGAAATCATTTTGAATGTCGTGTCACATGTTGTCTTTAATGTTTACGCTGCGGTGCAAGACACATTTCTGACTTTGCCTGACAATAAAAAGTTCAATCGATAAACATAATCACGAGGATTAGAATACAAATCTCCTTTAATAAATGAAATCTCTGATTCTATATGTCCAGCTGTCGTGCCGTAATTACCCCCTGGTGAGCTGCTCAACGTGACCACACTCGTTGGAAAAAAAAAAAAGGTCGTGTTGCGTTTTTCCACACATGCTTGTCGTGGCGCGTCTCCGCCACCAGGGGTCGTAGCGCACCAACATGTCACACGCGAGCTGTGATGGACCTGGGGCTGGATCTCGCCTCCTGAACAGCATCGATAAAAAGAGGGGAACACCTTGAGAGAGCCGCAGACGAGCCGCCCCGGAGCTGCGCGCGGAGCGGGCGCGCGTGGCGCATGTGGACGGGCTGAGCACAACACACCGCAGGAATGTGTGCACTGACAGCCAAACAAAAAACGCTCGGAAATTGTTCCGTACAGTGCTCTTTGGCTGCTTTAAAGTCAGAACAACTGGAACATTTCGGGGCCACAGCGCTGCGCCCCCGACGGAAACCTATAATAGGAGGCGAGCCAGTGACGCGCTGAAAATAACCAGTTTACCACTTAGCACCGGTCCATTTTGGGGAGGGCCCAACACGAGGGCGCAGCAGCATATATCAGCTCCTTCCAGCTGTTTGGGAATACCCTGCTCATTATATCGAGGCTGCAGCATGGTGCTAGCAACAGCAAGCACCTCTTTTTTCCACTCAAGTCTCCCGGTCTGCCTCCCTCCAGAGTGGATACTGGGTGACTGGCTGGGTGCTGGGAGCGCACCGGGTATCTCTCGGTGGGAAATGCTGAAGCTTTTTTTTTTTTTTTTTAAGGGAGGGAGGGGGAAAACTGGCTGGCACAAGGCAACGACACTGTTGCGTCTGTAATGTTTTTTCTCAGAGGGGAGCAGATAGGCCGAGGGGGCGCACCGGACGACTTCTTCCTAAGAGACAATTCATCCCCCCCCCCCCCACCCACCACTCCCGACCTCTAAAGGATAATGTTGCTAAATCTGGGATGCATGTAAGACCAAGTGATCGGTGTTACTGGGGCGGCGGTGCTGCTGGATGATCGGTGAAGTTGAACTTGGTTTGCAGACGCGGGCAGCCAGACAAGCAGCCAGACAGTCTGCGCTTTCTTTCTCTTACGCGAAGTCTCCACATGGCTGCGGGATGCAGACACCTGCCCGACACACAGGTAACAGCAGCAGCATCACCTACTTCTCACCAACACTGGCAGACAGCAGATCACTGGGTATGTATCGGCGTGATCATATTTAACCTTCTTTACCTCAAAAATGCTGTAAAAAAAAAAAGAAAAGATAAATAGAAAGTGTAATCCAGAATCCTGGGGTAAATGTGTGGTTGCGTCCCCGGTAATACGAATGATGATGATGATGATGATGATGATAGAGTGGGTCAGAGACTGGGTCTTTGGGGGCAAGGTGAGTCCTCAATATGTTCAACTGGCCTACAAAGTCCCAGTTTCCGGCTCATATAACCCCGAAGTTAGAGACCAAAAATACTCCTGCATCCTACCTTTTAGTGAAAACTAATGGAAACAGATGGAAATCTTAAAAGGAAATACAAACATGGTGTCAGTTTTAAAGAAAACAATGTAATAACTAATCAGTTGGAGTGATTACAACGCTCGTTAAGGTCAGTAAACGCACCGTTTTATAATTGAACATGATGCGATTTAAGATCATTTTATGGGGAAATATATCGAGAAAAAAACGCAGAACATATTTTACAAAAAAAAAAAAAAAGGTCCCACAAAGTCCCTGATGGATATCCTGGACCCATTAAAGGCTCCAGGTAATATTCAAAGTAGTATAAAGGTGCAATAGTGCAGGCATTAAACTTAATGAATACAGTGCAAACTGGTGTTAAATGAAATGAAAGGCAGAGATGTGTTCAACTATATTTTAGCTCAGGGGTCAAACAATAACCGTCATTGCTTAATAATCATTTCAAACCTTTGATTAGTCATATTTCAACTTCACAGTCTTGAGAAAGAGTCACAGATAAGCAGAGCAGAGGTTCTTTCTATCTGATGCACACAATGATGAGCAGCTTTCACATGTCATCTCTCTATAAAAAACTAAATGTGTGTGTGTGTGTGTGTGTGTGTGTCTCTGCTGGCCTAATTCTAGTGCACAGCTCCTGATAAATAACTTTTAAAACAAATCTCTTTTCTATTATTTAGGCTTTTTTTTTTTTTTTTTTTAGCCAGATCAAAAATAGGCCAGATGAAAGTAATAATACAAAAAGTTTAATTTATTACAAAATGAGTCAATGTAATTTATTTCTCTTCAAAGCACACATGATGAAAATTTAATCGGCAACCTTTCGAGTAAATTACTCGCATCCTCCATGATTTTTGGAAAAGAAACTGAACAAAAAACGTCACCGTTTCTGCCGAACTCAAAAGTCTCCCTGAACAAACCTGATCGAAACGAAACACACGCGCTTCATCACGTCCAACAACAACAACAACTGTGTCAGGTTAAGAAGAAGTTGTTTTGGAGGCCTGTGTCTATATCTGTCCTGACCCTAGCATGCCGAACACATACCTCACTAATGAATTTAGCATCCTGACACAAGATGCTTTATGTAATTAATAGAGTGGAGGGGTACGCTGGTGGCATCTCCGTGCTGCAAGTGACACATAGGTAAGACATTCGCTGAAGCATGGGATTTTTATTTTAAAAGAGACCTAGGTGATTATTAAAACACACTTGAAGCAGGCCTGTAAATGGCATCACAGCAGACTGTGAGCGGTTCATCTTTACGTCACTTTCACTTATTAAAAGGTTAAAACCATCATAGATTATTTGTAGGTTTGTCCATAACGGATCAGTGTCGGGATATTTGATTTTACAAGCCTGCTATTTCTTATTGCGTCTATAAAGGAAAGTAGACACTTGGTCAAACATATTAAAGCTTTAATTAAATTCCTTGAAAATGTAGGTGAGCTGCTACTGCAAACAAAAGATATATATTCAACTCTCACATATATTTACGATCCAGTGAGTATAGTTGAGTGTTTCTAGTGGTGATGCACTCAACTATCATCACAGATTCCCCTCCCGTCGCAGCCTACTAAAACACACACACACACACACACACACACACACACACACACACACACACACGATACATCACAGAAAGCAGATAATAAGCACTCTGTCCAAAAGCTCTCCATATATGCTGCAGGAGAGCACGAGCCAGCGCAGCTATGAGAGCTGAGGGCCTAGTAAGGGAGGCTTGGTGGAATGAGCCTGGTTTGAATAAGCAGCATGGCTACGGGTGAGCTCTGGGAGAGTCACCAAGTGTGCTGATTAAAGTTGTGATATTAAACAGCGCTGGCTGCTCCTGCCTGCCAAGCCTCCCTCTCTCTCTCGCTCTCTCTCTATTTCAGTGGCATTTCACATTGTTTAAAAGGCCCGATTGGACTCATCTCGCCACTTGCTGCTCGGTGTTGCTTACAACTTTTTTTATATTTATTTTCCACCTCCCGTGTCTCCCTATTCTCTGTAAGCAGAGTCCTAGATTTACTTTAAATAAGCTTTTACTACATTTCCCAGGTGCTTTTCTGCTCTGGGTCTCTGGGTCACTGGGTTCGCTCAGTCCTCGACTTGACCGTAGTGCTGAGTGCATGTGTGTGTGTGTGTAATTGTGAGCATCATATAGAAAACTCTATAAAAAAAAAGCTCCACATTGTGTTTACCTCTTCTGTGAAAGCTGAACTCCTAACGAACACACGGAGCGCTCCTTCTCGGAAACACTGCTCTGAACTCATTCAACCCCTTTTAAAAGCGTCACTGCGAAACCCAATAAAACTCTGCCATTATAAATATACAATTCATAAATACTGGAAAGCATGCGCGCTTTCTGTGAAATATATGGCCCGAGCCTTTTGGAAAAGGTCACACTTTAAAGACGCTGTGGTCACTCTGACTTGTTGGATTGCTTTAGCTGCTACTGAACAGATACCAAAAGTTATTGCACCAAAATCGCAACTCGGGGAGCCAGCGAGTGTTGTAGTTTGATCTCAAAAGTCTGGAATGGGACGTACGAAGATTAAGCTAGTGAGGGAGGGAGAGAGAGAAAGAAAAGGCAGCAAGAAAAGTGAGGGACTTTTAGGGGCAGCTGTGTTTTATTAACCCAGTCATAATGCCCCTAAAAATCCTTATTGCTCTTGCAATGGTCAACAAATCTCCTGTTACAACATGAAGAGGATTTCAGAGTGGGCTTTAGGGATTCTTATCAAAAACCTGTTGCACTTAACAGCTCACTGAAAAATGTACGCACTGGTCAATAGGCTACATCTAGAGAGTTTAACTTAGTTTTAGTTTGTAAGAATGAATGGAAGTATGCAATCTAGTAAGAGTTGCTGAAGTCAAACAGTAACCTTTGTCAAAAGTTTCTCAACACGTTTGCTGATGCAGATTAGCTCAAAGTTGTACTGAGTTAGCTGAAACAGAACAATGCCAATGTTTCCCTTTGGGGAACTTATCAAACATGCTTCTCTGAATATCTGCCCAAGTCTTGAGAGTTTAAAATGCAGACGAGGGAGTCGAGGCTCTGTGTCCTTTGGTGTTTTGACTTTGCAACCGAGTGCCAAGAGATGGATTGTGAGACACAGACAGAAAAAAAAAATAAAAAAAAAGAAGGTCGGCAGGTAGACTGATAAATAAGACAGGCTGACGGCAGACAAAAAAAATAAAAAATCAGAGTGGCTGGTAGAAATACAGGCAGGCAGATGGGAGCGTAAGACAGGTAAATAATGAGACATCCTGACAAGACAGCAACCGTTCAGCCAGATATAGAAAATGGCAACCAGGAGGGGAGGAGGAGACAGACATGGGAAGGAAAAAGAGACAGGTTAATACAGACATGATAGAAAGAGAGGCATGGGAGAAAGCAGGCCGTGGAGGGCTGCGATCCAGGCCTGGGTGTGGTGAGGTGGGCTGTCCTGGCTAAAGGGCGGGTGGTGTCTAGAGGAGCTCTCAGTGTTGGTGAGTGAGTCATCAGAAGGAGGCTATTCTGTCGAATCTCCCGGTGGGACGGGTCCGTCTGCTGAAGGAAGGAAGATTCCTATTCATGTCAAGGGACAGAGAGGGAGAGAGATAGACAAGGGGAGAGGGAAAGTGTGGACGATGACTCAGGGCCACGAACCACATGGTGACGGAGGAGGGAGGGAGAAATTACTCATCAGAGCATGTGGAGTCTCATACGGCTATCACAGGACTGACAGCGTGCTTCCCCCATGGCTGTTGCTCAGCCGCCATGCAGCCGCCATGACTCCCTCAGGCTCCAACTGTACACTGATCAGCCTCGCTTTTCACCGAATGAGGACAGAGCGAAGGTGGGGATCAGGGTGAGCCAGGGGTCAAATTCACACAGGAAGGTTTTTTCTTTTTAATAAAATGATTTCTATCAGAGCCGGGTCCCTGCCAGTCAGGGCACCTTGGGGCGTCACGAGGCACTAAACTGAGAGAAAATTTGTGCTTTTATCAGAGCTGAATCCAATCAAAAAGTGCACAGTCACTTGACATTTTTTCCCCCCCAAATATTGTAGACTTCAGTCGCCTGGCTGTCTGCAGCTTCTGTGGAACAATTGCATGCTAATAAATGTTGCACCATTTTCTGACAAGGAAGTTTGAATAGAAACAAAAGGGGCTGGATAACCCTCCAGATTAGCATGTTGTCATCTTTGAGCCTCAAGTGTCTGTGCTAGCTGTGAGAAATATACATCAAATCATAGCGCTACTGTAGTTTAAAAGAAACACCTGAGCCGGGGGAGCCAGACTGGTTCAAGTCCTGGTTTTATTAAGAATGTGAACTACAATGGAGTGTAAATATTGAGGTGTTTTGAAACAGGAGTTTCTTCTCAGGCCTCTGTCTGCTTATATTCGAGTTTTAAATCACAATAAGTCGGCACAGGTCTCTCTGTTCTCGCTCCAAATTCAGCAATCCTGACAAAATATTTTACAAGAGGAACCTTTTCAAAAGGGGAAGCTTTAAAAATATGCATCCACTGTACATGGTGAACAGAGGGTGACATTTGAAGTCCAGCAGCTTCTATTCTCCTCTGACACTCAGCTTACAAAACAGCTCTTTCATGGCTCATGATAAATGTGCCACTACAGTCAGCTCCTGGATGACAAAGTTGGATTGAGTGATGACAAGACAGAGAATAGAAACGGGTGAAAGGTCTACCGATGCGACATGCTCCATAGCTTCTCTTTATCTTCTTGAGACTCGGCTGCAATGAACCTGCACATGTCCTTGTATACGAGTGGCGTTGTTAGGTGTTAACACACGATGGTGAACTCATTCCTCCTGGTCTACTTTATATGTGTGTAATGGTCCTATTAACTGGTGGCTTAATTTGTAGGGAGCAACCTTAAATATAAGTTTAAGCAGACAAAAAGGATGATGAGTCTACCATGGTGGCATGACTCAACAGGTGAAAGGACCACGCCCAAAAGGCCCCCCCCTTACCAGTGGCGGCACAGTCCCAGATCTCTCTGTAACCGAGATTGCCATCAGGGTGTGGGCTGACGCTGCTTCAACACCCGAAGAACCACTCAAATCCAGAGCAAACACTGCACACAAAAGCGAGAGGGCAAGAAAAACTGGAGCAGACCTTCCCTGTGTGGATCCATCTCGTTTGAAAAGAGAGAACGAACCCTCCTGACCTGCTTTTAGCCAATCAGCCTGTCAGACAAGGCTTTGGTGTGACAAGAGTCAACAGACAGGAGGGTGATTAGCCGTAATACTTTAAGCTAAATTAATGTGATGCTGTGGTGGATCCTCAGCCTGGAGCTTGTTGCACCAGGTATTTTTAAATTCAGGTTTAGTATATTCATTGAGAGTATGTTAATGGAGAGCTTCTGTATGTATCACTTTATTTAGAGATTAGTTACTTAATATTGACATCCAATAACTGTCAGGTGTAGGGCTTGCATAGCTAACTGATATAACTAATAAAGCTAACATTAGCCTGCTAATAGGGGACATGGTTAAATTAATTATGACCAGATAGTTGATAAATCATCTGAAGGTTTACAGTCTTTAAAGTAACACAACATAAAATGCTATTCTGTTTAGTTAGGCTAACTAAATATGTGGACTTAAGGTGCATCCCAAGTCTCTTAGGTTGCATCCATGCATCCTTCACTTTCTTCGTAGTCCCTCTCACCAGAGATGCATGAGGAAAGGAAGCGAAGGAGAGAGGGGGAACAAGGTAATATGATTTTAAGAGACACGAGACGTCCTTTCCTCCGTAGCGTCAGGGGAAGCGACGTCCGTTTGTGATGATGACATCAGCTGATCACCGCTCAGCCGTCGGTCGGCTTTAACAGCCACGCGTGTCTGTGTTAACTATTTGTTATTTGATGATTGATTTTTAAAAATAATTATTTGATTAGTATTTACTAATTTACTGTCTCTAAAATGATTTATTAGGTTTTAAATTTCAGGTAAATATTAAAAACAGAAAAAAAAATCTCAAACCCAACAATCGGCCTTATGTGAACTTTATGGACAGGACGATGAATGTAAGAAGTGTTTCTTAGTGACAGGCTCCGACTCTCTCAGATTTATATTCTCTTCATAATAAAATGAAAAAGGGCAAACAACCGACCACAAAGAGAGAATATTTATACTTCTCCTTTACCGTTAATAAACTCTAGTGTTGTGAAGTTTGATTCGCTGCAGCGTCCAATCAATGATTGATATCCAATAAGGGGGCGTATCTTGAAGTAAAAAGACTTCTTTGAAAGTCTGCTCTCGTGAATCCTCTCATCGCTCCTTACATTTCCCTCCTCTCCTATCTCCTCCGAGCAGCTTCAGCTTCATTTAGGAGACTTGAGATGCACCTTTACACAGCCCGCTTAGCAAAGGCAGCAGGTTAGCAGCGCAGCAGCTCCAGTGCAAATCTCTAGCTTTTTCCATCGCTCGTGTAATAGCTTGATAGATTAGAATGTAATTGTTCTGTCGAGAATCGAGAAACGTCCCTCCTTTGTAAACATCTTAAATCAATCTTGAAATAGGCTGGCATAGTCCGACTTCCCCCACTTGTTTTAAAATGCATGACTACTCCAAACTCCAAAACAAACACACACACACACACACTCAAAAAAGACAGTTTAAACAGCCTTGTCCATCTTATACTGCTACGTACTATCGTTAAGTTTAAAGGATTAAATCGAGACTGTGTTGACCACTGCAGTAGATTTATGCAATAGGTGACCTTATGATTCTAGAGGATCGGTTAGGAAGTGTGTCACTGTTTCTAACACATGTATCAAAATGAGGTCTTTGGACTCAAGGGTCAGAACTGTGTACACACACATGTATACTCAGTCACACACTCATACAGAGATATTAACTCTTAAACTTCCCACCTCTCCTTTACACACTGTTTGCTTTTTTAGAAGGAATGTCAAACTGGATTCAGCTTTCCTGCACTGCCTGCCTGCCTGCCTGCCTGCCTGCCTGCATTCAGTTCAGTCGGCAGCTGGGTCTCATCTTCCACTGTTTGCCTTTGTGATTATCTTTGAATATACATAAGCAGAGAGCCGTTTCATACAACGCTGCCATGTTGATGTTTGTTTTCTGTGAAATAATTTGCTATAGTGTGAGGAGAAATGCAGAGATGTGCCCTTGCTTGAGTTCAGCCTAAATATTTGAAAAGTCACTCCTCCTTTCTTCTCCTCCATCCATGGCCAAACACAGACAGGGGGGGCACGTCAGTTTCCAGTTGTTTTCTGGCTGTTTGGGGTCAGCGATGCATGCTGGCAGACCTCACAGGCACTTTCTCTTTGCAATGCATTGCAAAATGTGTTGCAGGCTGAACTCGACTCAGCGTTTGTGTGCCCCAGTGTTGAGTAACAATGAGCTCCGCAGGGCGATTGGCACATGTCTGTTTGATGCTGCAGATACAGTCATGCCATTGTGTGGAGTCAGCAAGTGAAATGTGTGTGTGTGTGTGTTCATGTGTGTGTGTGTGTGAGGAAAACTGGGTGTTTGTTTTGGCAGAAAGATCATTTGCCAAAGAAGGGATGCCACTGCCAAAACATCCCCAAAGAACCTCGGTGGAGAGTGTTTTATCTGCCAAACCTCTCCAGCAGTAATATAATGGAAAAGGTGGCCATTTTACTCCCAACACCCACCTCTTCACAGCTCTTTTGTGAGCGAGGAGAGCTAATGGTGGGCTGTGGTAGGCCTTTTTTTAGTGCGGTGTTTGAAAATGAAAGGACTGCAATGTAGGTTAGCTGCTGTTCCTCCAATGTTCTTCAACAATCGTAGTTGACAAGAGGATGAAGAGCATTTTCAGCTCTTCAAGGCCATGGCACTGCCTCATGTTAGCGCTGATCAATTTGGTCTATACTGCTGCAGCTCACATTAGGTCCCATTGTCCGGCCTGAGCCAACATCCTCCACTCCAGAGGGCCTGTGTGCCATAACCACAGAGCTCAGCTTGGCTCTGTGGTTATTTAAAAAAAAAAAAAAAAGGAAAAGCCCTCTTCCCAAAAAACCTTCTTCCATTACAGAAAAGAGGTTTTCCGCTTCTATCAAAGCTGTCAATGGAAGCTATTCAAGCCACTTGGAAAACATCAATTGCTGCTTTATTTTGCTCTTCATGTTGGGCAAATCATCAGTAATTGGGACAGCGTGATCCCTTCATAGTTGGTTTTCAGAAGAAAAGGGAGATTGTGTTGTCTATGCACGAGTCTTCACACCCATGATGATCTTAAGTGTTGTATTCACGCATTGTTGACCTGCAGAGCATGTGTTCAGCTGGCAGTTCTGTGAAATATCCTCATCTGTGCTGCTTTTTTCTAACCGTAACCCAAGCAGCTGATGTGAACATGAATAAACTGCTCGCGTGATGAGCTTACCTTGCCATGTGCTGAAATGAAACGTTGTTTTATGTTGGCACTGGGGGCGATAGGAGCCACATTGTGACAGGCAGCCCCCGAGGCGACTTGCAGCTCAGCAATGTGCCTTCTTGGACCTTCCCTCTCATTCCTGGGCATCAGAACAGTTGCACAGCACCCGTCTGACTCCAAAACCAACAGTTTTAGAAATGTCTTTACTTCTGCATCCAAACTATTCAGATGCACTTTCATGTGACTCTCTTTTGGGTTGAAGAGTTTTATTTCTCTTCCTTAATGCCTCTTGTGTTTCTTTGTTTTACTTGGCTCTTTTTGACTTGACTCATCTCCCTGGCATGTGGGATGGGTTATTTTGGGCAGTGTGGATGTGTGAATGTAAGCAATATGCATACAGTAGGACTACATGCATGAAAGGGGTGCGTATATTTGATGTCAGATTGATGGTGACAAATTCCCCTTGACAAGTCATATCACTACTGTTGCAATGACTACTTTCCAAAAGATGCTTTTTCTGTAACGCATCCTGGTCGTTATCAACTTATCAACAAGACTTTTTTGGGGAATACTCTTATTCATTATCTTACACTGAGTTAGTTTAGAACACCTGTCCCACTCTTATGTCTACACAGTAAATATAGAGTAACCTGAAGCTGCCCATTAGCTTAGCTTAGCATAAAGAAGGCAACCTTCATGCTAGTCTGAGCATGAGCCAATGTTTAACTAAGTCCATGCTAAAGGGCCATTTCTTAGGTCTCTTAGGTCTCACTTTTCAAGCTAGGAATCTAAAAAAAATAGCATTTTAATCTAATAAGTTTATTGTAATGAATACATTTTGGCAATTTAAAAAAATATACAACATTCAGTTTCTCCCATTGGCTGAATGAACCCTGGATGATGTCACCAATTTGTTACTGAACAGGGCTTTGGAAGCCCGCAGATGGCGGTTGCTATGCTGGACATGCTGTCTCAACCTAACTTTCAGTCAACTTATTGACAGAAAGAGCTGGAAATGAAACAGTTCTCAAACCTCCTGACAAACGAACAGCACTTATACTTCATAACATCAAAACAGATGATTTATTGAAAAAAACACCCTCCCTCAATTTGTGTCGAGCCAGCCTTAAGCGAACACTCAAGTTACTGCAGGTTTTTGCACTTCCCCATGAGCTTTATTTTTCAACACTGGAGTTTGCCGAGAGTGGCAGGAAAAGTGGAGAGAGAAATTGGGGGATGACAAGGCCAGGAGTCAACCCTTCACAAGGGGGCTGAATTTCTTTTAATAACTCATCAATTTAGATTTTTTTGAAGGATAAGAGTTATACCTAATTAGGGGCGTGACTGGTTTGACTGCAAGCGGGAACACTGTAGCTAGTTGTCATGAGGGCATAAGGCCCGCCTCAGCTGCATTTGGTTGGTTACTTGATTGAGATGGCTTTTTCAATATGGCGACCGACACTGACAGGCTTCAAAGTGCACTACAGAAAACCAATGGATGATGTCACTGAGACAACATCCATGTGTTATAGACTGTGGTCTAGACAGGGCCATTTTTAGATGGCCATTTTTATGTTAACTATAAAAATTAAGAGCTAGCAGGACCATTAACTGTAGCCAAAAACTGCCTGTGTGCAAGATTGTGTTATCCCTGTATCGCTTCTTCTACAGCATTAGTAATATCACCTTTAATTAAATTAAATCTTTTTTTTTTAAATGTTCATCAATTAAAAAACAAAAAAAAGAGGGGCCTGATTGGTCTAAGGTAACAAAATCTGCCAACCAGCACCTCCTAAGCTCCCTGATTGACACTTTTTTAATTAGTTTAAAGCAAACTTTCACCTTCAAGTGTTTCTCTGTTCACTGTGTGATCTCTCCTCTCAGACGGTCGGCTGATATTTCAGACTGTCTGTGCATTTCATTGTCAAATAGCCTCTGACTTTATAAAGTGAGGGGTGAATGAAGATGTCTCAAGGTAACATTGAAGAAGCCACAGAGGAGAAAGGAGCTCAAATTGAATGCAACAACAAAGCCCTTAAACTGTCTGCAGAGTCCTGGAAACAGCTACGGTTGTTTCATAGATTTATGTTTTATCAAAAACATACAAACATTGATCACAACCGCCAAGCTGTGTTTGAGGATGGGGTTTGGGTCAGAGGGGGTTACATTTGGAGTTAAGATTAGACATACATTAACTCCCATCTTACATGTTAACCAGCACTAATACAGAATGCTATGATAGCACAGTCTGTATATAAAAGATATTAAAGAATCTCAGTGATGCATTATTACTTGTATTAGAAACTTAAAAAAGTATTCTTGTATCCAATAAACTGTCCTCCAGGAATATCTAACACAAGTCCAACCATTCTTTTGTCTGAGTCTTGCAGTTCTGTCTGAAGAGATTCACTAGTGACTGCGTTGTCTCACCGAAAACAATCCAATTCAGAACCACCAATACACGATCAGGTCACATGAAATCAAACCTCAAACTCAATTTTCAAACTGTTAATGCAGCGAGGATTATCAGTTCTCCTGGAGTTGGCTGCTCACGACCTGCATACTTTGAGACTATGCATCACACTCAACAAGCCCCACAACTGTAATGTAAGCAAGCCGTTTGTAATGTTATACCCAAACTTTCACATCAACTGAAACTAACCTCCTGATTGATGGAGCTTGTTGACTCTACACCTGATTTAATTTTAGCGCAGAGCGCTCTTATGGTATTTATATTTAACATCACTGAACACAGAAAGTGTCAAACTACGAGAGGTGACGCCAGAAAAAAAAAAAAAAAACTAGACCATTTTTTGGGGGGAGCTATGTGCCGTCCCAGAGGTTGCGTCAGATGTCTTCCACTATGACACAGTGTGGGATAAAACATGTTTTTGTTGTGTTTGAAGCTCATTTCCATTCTTGACACCATACATCAGGTTTGTCTTTATTGAGGTAATGCTGTGTCCTAAAGTCTGATTCTGACAGCTCAGCACCCTGACACCATTTAAACTGACCATAATAAGGTTATCAGGATGTTTGATAATTGGATACATTTCGATAAATGTGAAAAACTAACACAATTTCTATTCTTTACCGTTCCATAGTATAGAAGAGTTCAAAGGCTTAAAAGTACCCTACAAATCTTCAGTTACATTTCAACCCAAGGCTGCTGAGATTAAAAGAGAGAGAAACTATCTAAATTGCGTAAACACATTGACAACATTTGGTTGCAGAAACATTGGCAATGTATGATGGGTATTGACGATATAGATAAACAAGACACTTCCCAATATTGGGATCCTAGGACATCTATTTTTGTTGTCATGGTATCGAAATTAGTATCAATATCATTCCATTAGTTCTACTAGCGTTAAAATTCTGGTATTGTGAAAATCCTTGCTAAGTAAGATAACAAGGACTTATTTGGGTCAACTTGAGCTAGACGCTGCAACACTTCTGCATACTTATATCCTCTGTGTCATTTTGGGAGTCATTTCAACTTTCAACCTGATCCACCCTCAGTTGTGAAAACCTGTTGGGAGCTGTGTTGAAACTCTGGCTAGACTCAACCCAATTTTTTTTTTTTTTTTTTTACTGATGTAAGCTTGTAACCAGCATGCTAACTGTCTCATTCTTTGTTTTATCTGCCTGGCTCAGACTCAGAGGGATGTGCTATGTTGTGTTTAAGGCAACAAGATCATTAAGTGGTCACAGTCTAAACGTCCTGGAAGTGCACTATATTAATACGGCGCTTCTCTATTTCACATCTTTTTTGTTGTTGTTCTTCTTCCTGGCAACCATCACACAGAAAGCTTTGGAGTATGTGTGAATAAAGGAGACTTGCATGCTTAATGAGCAGAAGTAAAAACAGCTTCAGTCTTTGTTTATTCCTCACAGTAGCGCTGCCTAGTGAACTGAATGTCAAGGCAGTGGAATAACTGAATTAAGTTGTCTGTTAAAATGAAGGAACGAACATGGACGTTTGTTATTGTGTCAGCCAGATCGTATCTGTTTAATTTCATGCTTTCTATTTTTTTTTTAAAAGTCTGAAACATCTGCACCGAAAACATTTCACATTTCCACCCTCCTGAACTCACCTGCCACACAGATTAACGTCTGACTACAGCTTGCCAGAAGCATATGAGTCCATGTGAGATGTGGACAGTCACCTCTTGTAACGTGCAGTGTCAGAGAGTCAACGAGAAAAGTAATACAAGAAGTAAAGAACAGCCCTCTGCTCTCAGATTTACAACCGTGGGGTCAGCAGTGGAGCTGGAGCAGAGTGGTGCAGAGCTCTCCTCTTCCTCCCTCCTGGCCTCCTTCGCCTTCCCTGCTCCCACCCATTTTTCTCTTTTTTTTTTTTTGGTGCTCTCTTGTTACTGTATATGGGTCATACTCGCGATTGAATGTACATGCTGGTAAATATGTTCTCTGTTCCCAGGGAGTGTGTGGAAATAAGTGCTCAAACCTTTACCTTTAAGTGAAATGAGAAATACAGCGGAACAATGCTGCATTTAAAGTAAAGGTCAGGCTTTTTAACTGAGCGTATATGCAACGTACTGTACATTCATCTTAGACTTTTGTGTCACTCTTTAAGTTTCAAATGATTGATTTGATCACCAGTAGAACTTTTTCCTGATCTTTTAGCCCGTCTATTAAACAGTTTTGATGTCGTTGAACTCAAACAGGGGATCGTGATTGATGAGCATGTTTTATGTATTAACCTGTAAAAAATGTTCTTCCTCAAACTTCAGACTTGTGCTGTCATAACATTTTTTTTTGTATAAAACTGTCTAGGAACCTGGGAAAGTGTACTTTGTCACGCTCCACTTCTGCTCCTTTCACATTTGTTATCTGTGTGTACTGTATGTGTGTGTATATGTGCGAGCAGCCTAAGTCCTATGTAATCATTTACAGTATAGAATCTATACAGTGCACTTTGTCTCAGGGTTTGTTCCTCGCCCTGCAGTCCCTCCCTGGAGTTAATTTAGTTAAACAGGGAAAATGGAAGAGTAATTATCGCATCGTTGCCACAACAAACTTAATCACAGTGCAAGGTAATATTTACTGCTATGTGATATCACTCTGCTAAAAATAAACTGTGAAAGCAAGACAACTTCTGGCTTTTTTTAAAAAATGTTTAAAGAAGCTGTAAAAGGAAACATGTTAGGTTAGGTTTTCCAGTCACTGAACAGCTTGCTGCATCTTTCTGCATGTTGAATTAAGTGTGTGTGCTTGTGTTGCTACTAGTTTACCTGCGCTGCACCCCCCCCCCACACACACACTCCCTGTGAGAAAAGTTACCACAATCTCAGGCCGAGCAGGAAGGCAGGATGTTTTTGATGAAGCAGTGGGCTTAATTTAGGTCCAAGCATTCTCAGTATCTGTCACCCAACTCCCAACATTTGCAACCGACAGCGCGGGAGGCATGAGTGAGTTGGTGCTCATGTTTATCCAGGCAGGCAGGTTATAAATTCAAGAAATGTACACCAACACTTAGCCATTCTAAAAAGACAAGAATACCTGCACTATGTTAAGACTCGCCCATCCTCTTTTTTACCCTCTAAATAAAAGAAAACATGCTGATTTTCAACAGTCTATTGTGTGGTATTTTGTCTCTTTTGAGAGTATTTTATGCTAAAAACCCCATTAACCCTGCCAAACACAAAATCTTGACTTCTTATTCTTAAGGAATTGGCTTGGTTTTAGCTCCTCTTGGCCATAAAATAACCAAACAGGCGTTTGCAATGCCAACAACCTCTGCCAGAGACTTCTGCTTGCACCCACTGTTCTCTCACTGGTACATAGAGACGTTTAAATGCCTTCTCCTTTCAATTATAGCATTTTAACGCCGTGTGAAAAATGTTTTTATTAATAAGAATGAGCAAAGTATGTCGTAATTTAGCTCCAAAAATGTCCGAGGTAATTTCACGAGCTTCGCCCTCTCTCTCAGTCTGCAGTTTAATGTTTGATGAACACATGCACACGTTGAAATGGGCAATGTGGTTCTTTAAAAAAAAAATACAAAACCCCGTAAGGGAATCTGGTGCCGCTCTGACCTCGGAGCTCATCGCCATTCGAGTGTTGCATTAAAATGAACGTGCTCCGACTTGTGAAGTGACTGCACCGGGGCGCTGAGAGGGGAGGCGTGTGGTCGCCATGCATCCGTAACGAGTGGAAAGAAAGGAAGACCACACAGCAGCACGGTCAGATCAGGTTGTCAGAGACCATATTTAAAAATCTGGGTCGGACTCCAAAACCATAACCTCTCTCTCTCTCACTCACTGTGGCTCTCCATTCCCTCCTCTGCACCCCATTTCTCCTTCATCTCTTCCCACTCCATGTCTCCTCTTCTTCCTCACACAGCTTTATCTCCTCCTCACACACTTAACATACCCACACATCTTTGTTTCATTCACTCCTTCTCCTCTTTCTGTTTCTTGCCCAGAATGCCTGGCGTGCTGTCCACTAAGTTAGCAGTTTTGTGTTTTCTTTTGGGGACACAAAATTTGGATTAAGATTATTTTAACCTTTAATAATCGTACTATCTAAAAATGTAATTTCAAATCTTAATTAATTATTTTGCTCTTCTCCCATGAGGAATTAAAAAAAAACGTGAAGCTTGTGAGGAACAGTTCTACAATTCATTTAGCAGACGCTTTTATCCGAAGCTAGAAGCAGCCACGTGCTTCATATGAAGGTGCAAAGGCAGCCAGATGAGTCGTAAGTGTTACATCAAAGCGTTTTCCAATGAAATGAGAATGAGAATGAAAACCTTCACAGCTGTGGCTGCAGAAATTCGACACATCATGATTTAAACTTCAGGTACCTCTAATACATGGTACACAAGGAAAGAGGAAAGAAAAAAGAAAAGTGGGGTCGTGAGCTTCACTGAAAGAAATAACTATGTCACAGGAAGCCATCTGGAAGTATTGGGGGGGGGGGGGGTGGGTTCTTAATTCATAAAAAAACATCCAGTTGTGTTTGGAGTTAAGAAGATTCTGTAGCTCTTTTAACCAGAATGCCTTTCTTTTTTCCTTTAGCCATTTATAAAATGTGCAGAATACAGTGCAGACATTAGTCTTTCACCAAACCTGCTTACTTAACTTTAGCTTTCATACATTGTAAAAAGGCTAAATATGATAACATCTGTGTTTAAATGTATCTGACTGAGTCAAACAGCACGCTAGTAGGATTTCAACTCAAAGCTGGAGTTCTTACTTCATGGTGTGAAACTGTAAATCATCTCGTGTCCTTTAAATAGCCTGCAAATGTTTTAGGGAAGTGTCACGTATTACTGCTTGGAAACCATTAAAGATCCAGTGATGGAGTTTGATTTGAGATTGAAGAGGTGCCACCCTGACGCTCATTCTCTCGGGCAGACCTGGAAGCCCTGCAGCAACTATAAGAGTGCTCTTGCCACCATTCATCATGGGAAAATGGCAAACACTGTGCAAATCAACTGGCATGAATGTCCAAGCTCCGCTTCAGCTGGGCGGCTTCGGGAGCTAATGTGGAGTTAACATCGCTGCCAACAATAAGACACGATGACATTGTCCTGTTTTCAAGCTGGAGGTCTCCCAGTAAGGAGCTTTCTTGAATGCCTCTTCAGTGTGACATGGAGACGAGACCGCCGACCAGCAGCGGAGCCGAGCAGAGCTGCTTTAGAGCCCTGCCAGACCCACAGCTCCCCCTGCCAGGGGCCTCCACTTGCAGTCAGAGTGAGTTACAGCCCATGCTCCTGTCACACACATGCTAACAACATACATACAGAGCTAAAACATGTACAGTTTAGAGGAATGCAGGCACATTCATCAGTGGAACATTAAGTAAAGCAAACGTGCACATTCTCAAACCAATACACACACAGGGACAGAAATACATTCTGTACGTTAGCATGCAGACAAATGCAAATCTATGCACAGCCACATAATAACACCCCTCTAACAGAGAGTGTATCCCCATCGCACCATTTAATGCACCAGGTAGGCCACTGCATGCACCACACACACGCATGCATAGGTACAGTACAGTACGTACACACACTTGAGGAGTGTGAGCCATGCTTGTAAAAAAGCAGTAAAGTCAGCATGTCATCTTACAGCAGCTCAGGGTTCATTTAAGGTCACCGTATGGCAGCTGCAGGATCAGCTGGATTGATTTGTCTGGGTAAACATGGAAGGTGAAAATGAGCATGTTTGCGATTAAGGGCTTAGCAGAGAGTGTGCGTCAGTGTGAGGGTGTGAGTGAGCATCAATAAGTGACCCACACTGTGCAGGAGAGAAGACATGAGCTTCATGTCTTCATATTTTATCGTGGCTTACATAGTTTCTAGAAGGTAATCTATCCCAAAAGCCTCTTGTTATGTCCCTTTTCTTTTATTAAAGATAAATCCTCGACTTGCGAGACAATGAGCTGCTCCTCGTGAAGAGAAGTATTTGGATGATTTTAGGATTTACGGTGCATGTTCAAGACTTCTTTTAAAGTCAACTTTGGGGAACTTTCCACGCTAATTTTGTACAACAGTTATTCATTTAAATGATTCCCCATGTGTTGAAAAAAATCCATTGTGTCATGCCGTTTCAAACAAATGTGATGTTTAAAATGAATTAGTTAAAGGGCATTAAAGCCTGGTTTTGATATAATGAAGTAAATGTTTCTGTGGCTGCAGTCCTACGGTGAGAATCTATTACGGACAGTGTTCACCAAGAAGAAGGAGTTGTATTGTATGTATTATGTTGCCGCAGGGCTTGGTGAAACGCTCATGGTTCATGAGGAAATGATCACACGGATGAATGTCAACCAACCATGTGTCAACACATCTCCCCACAAGCACAGCGGCCGGCTCTTTGAAGCTTGAGAATAACGTGACTAAAATCATTAACTGGACCTCGAGGGTCTTCAGTCATTCACTGCTTTCTTTTTTCTTTCTGCTGTTACAACAAGAACTGACAATTTGAATGCAAATATTTATTTATTATTCTGACATCGAGGCTGGAGCTGTTGTTTTTGAATGACAAAGAGACTCTGGATATGTTTACTGTAACTACAAACATCAGGTGACAGTGGAACTCTGTTCCCATTTTTTATTTATTTTTTACATATTAGAGAACTTTTTATGCCTTTATTTTAGAGATAGGACAGAGAATAGAGTCAAACACTCGGGAGAGAGAACGTGGGGAACGACATGGTCTGATTCAATCCCAGGCCGACCGCTCTAGATGATTTTGGCCTCTGTACATGGGGCATGCGCTCTCACCGCTAGTCTACTGGCATCTCATATCGCCATTGATTTAATTTATTATAGTGGAGATGACTGTACTTCTGCACAAGTGAAAAAGTTGTTTGATTTCATGAGTGCAAATCTTACAAATTGCCTTAAGTGATGTCTCTTGAGTCGGCTGCTGATCAGGTGTGAATTTTTTGAGTTTTGGAGTTAGAAAGACATTTTGCAAGCTAGAGGCTTCATTAGCTGCTAATCCCAAAGTGAGCTGTCGTCATCTGAGTTGCTTTTTTTGGTAATGTAGGTGCCATTTTTTGCCGAAACTTAGATTCAAGTAACATGTGGAGGAATTGGGTTTGGTGTTGACAAGCAGAGGGAGGTGAAGTAGGTGTTCTAATGAATAGTGCTACCCATGGAAATGTGCTATCATGCAGCTCTGTGCAGTACATGGAGCATTATTTGATGGGAGCTTTTTGTCTACTGAGAAATGCTTCCTCCAAAAATTGTGAATGAAGGTTTCATTATAGAGTATCCAAACATGTTAACTGTTTTCTGACAGCTCCAGCAAAGACGATGCGAGAAGCCAAAGAACCTTGTCGTCTGACAAGTTGAAAAGACGGCTAACTACTGTGTGAACTAGTGCTGCAGAGCAGTACGTACTTCTCGTGATAAAACATTGACCCGCTGCTGAAGTTACAAAGTGCTGAAAGCAGGCGACCAGGGACCCTATGTGGAAATGGGAGAGACGCGATTCTCGCTGTTTAAAGTCACTGTGCTAATGTACCGACTTTGAAACGACTACTTTAAGGTGAAAAAAGTTGCATATTGTTGCTTTAAAAAAAAAAAAAAGATTATTGGTGTCACTGCATTGAAACTGTCCAATGCCCCATAATGTCATAGGAGTGCAATGTTAACCCCTTGAGGTCAGGGAAGTTTAACTCCATGATTGCTAGTTGTTCAAGAGGCCGGGGTATAAATTCTCCCGGAGGAAATAGTTGATCATTTAATAGTTTGTCATGGCCTTCAGGCACCAAAGACTTGACAATGTATGATATAGACATCACATCTACTATAGATCGTGTCACAATGGAGCAGTAAGTTAACATGACCAGACTTAGCACTCACACTCACTGACAACCCAGGGTTTGCTTGTTGTTGTATGAATGTATCATACAGCAGATATGATATACCGTTATTGCAGTAGTAGCTTATGTCTACATTGATCCTAGGAATGTTGACGGGGTCCAGAGTTTTAGACCGAGGCGTGGGTGTAGAGTAAGAGTCCCCTGGAGCAGAGTTAAGGTCTTGAAGTTCTAAAAAGCCCTGACCCAGACTGACGCACCCACTCACAGAGACGCAGCACCTCTCTTTCAGCCAGACATACGCTTTTCAAACTCTGTCAATGCATGAAACAAACACTTTAAAGAACTCAACACAAACAGACAGAAGAAAGAGCAGGAGGATGTTCACTTCAGACAACCAACATTTTAGATGAAGATGAGCACAAAATGTACTCAGCCCCAGATGTCGAACAGACACACATACACATCCGAACACACATCCCTGTTGTCTTGTGTTGCTCGTCATGCAATGAGGAACACATGACTTGAATCGGGCGTGGTGCATGACCTCTTATCGGACAAAAGCGTCCCACAGAGAGAGCCGATGGGGGAGACTCATCTCCCCGCCTCTCGGCAGTCATGAGGTCTTCCATCCCGTTCTCCACGCCGAGTCTCGTGGTTCAAAGACCATAAAAATGTTGGCGGCATCTTGTCAATAAATCAGCTATACTTAGCCTGGAGAGAGTGGCATTAACTTGAGGGGGGAGGAAGTGCAAAAGACTTCTTTTCAAGACGTGTTTAGCAAGAATGAAGCCTTTGATAATATTTTGTGTTCTATAAATGTCTCACCTAGAGGGTACACGCTTATGTCAGGGAGATAATGTGTTACATAGGTTTTTTCTTGTTTTATCGCATCTGCAAATCTCTTCAGGGGGATTTTTTGTATTATTTCCAGTCATAAAACTGTCATAATGCTGTTCATATCAGTATGCCAGAGTAAAAGCTACTATCTAATAAAGATCATTTCTAGACAGACTCCTCAGCACTGCTGTTCATACCACTCTGTTCCTGAGATTCAGTGACAGCAGTTCTGATGTTTTCACTGAAAAGCTCTGCAACAGTTTGGTAACCCAGTAATACCAAATATTTTTATGTTGCAGGCTAGGTTTCATTGGCAAGTTGTTAAAATAGTTTCAGGAGTGTTAAAATGGCTTAACAAGCTAATTGTTCCACAAGCAGGTCAAGGTATTTCTATATATTTTTGGTGTAATCCTTGAAACGAAGGGCGGTGAGAAGAAAAAGGAGAGAAGACGAGGGTTATAAAAGTTTTACAACTGAACATCCTCTGAGAAAGCTCCCTCTTTGATTCACCTGATAACTGAAACAGGCTGGCATGTTGTTACTCAAAGAATAAAATCTAATTGAGCAGAGATGTGGGCAGATGTGTGTGTGTGTCTGTGCGTGTCCGTGTAACAGCCAGCAGTCGCATCACAAGGTACCGTCACTGAGAGGCAATGCCCTCGGGGCTGCAGGCCGCAGCACTCAGAGCTGTGTTCATTGGGTTCATCCGCTGTCCAGATCTGAAAAGGGCCGATTGTCTGGTGCAGTGCTGATGGCTGCATGAAAATCAAGTGAGAAAAAAAAAAAAAAGCTTTGGATTGCAGGCCTATAGTGCTGCACAGCTTACTGCGAAGTGTACTGAGCAACCAAAGGACGGATTGAGCAGGGTGAAGAAAGACGGGTGCAAAGATCGCCGTTCCTTTAAGGGATAACTATCTTTAATCACAATAAAGTAAAGTTTGTACTGTGTATTTTTGTGGATTATGTGTAAGGATGATGTATATGATGTTAAATAAAGATTCTATTAAATATTTACTGTGTTGTCTCTGTGTGTAAAACATGTTCATGTATATATGTCAATGTGTTAAACACAATGGAAAGTGTCCTGATTACAACTGAAAATGTATTTATTCGTCATAAGGTTGGTGTGTTTCTATATTTTGTCAGCCGCCAGCAAATCCCACAACAAGTCAAAGCTTAATGAAAGAGGGATGATTTTGTTTTTAGCTAACATGACTACAAACAGGAGGAAGCAGTTCATTAATTGAGGGCTAGTTTCAGCTGTAGAAGAAATTTAAATGTGGTCTTCAGTTTCCATTTAAAGCTGCAGGACAGTGAATTTAGTCCTAGCTTAAAGCTCCTGTGTGGAGTTTATAGTTGGTTATGAAACAGAATGAAATGAATACTGATGCCTCTATGTGACATAAAAAAGCAAACAAGGGCATAAGCATAATAATGTATTATATTGAAATAGCTGCTGTGAGGTTAGGTTAAGACAAAGTAATGAACAGCACGCGGCAGAAACATTTTCCTACACACCACAGTGAAGAGATTTTTTTTTCCAATCAGAAAACACTACTTGATCTGATCGTGTACAGGACAAAATAATTAGCGAAGACATGAGAGGTACGGCTCTGTCCACAGGAGGCTCCAGCATGGACACAAATGAAAGTTCCTCATGGGAATTTCAAAATCAACAACTGTACAGGGTTGATGTTCATGGTAATGAGGGAACACATCACCCTGGGCAACAACGATGATCACCTTTATAGTTCTTGGACAACAATGGAGGTGTGCAGATAAAGGAAAACGTTGCATCAAGTTTCAGCTTTGCAGAGAATTCTTGTGAATTCTGTCTTTAGCTTTCGTTGAATTTGTACTCAATGCTCCAATAGGTGAACAAGTTTGATTCATCCATGGGAGTTACATGCAAGTTTTACATTTACAAATAATATTTAACTCCTTTTCATCTCAAACATCTGCCATAGTTCATAACATTGGAAGAACTCAGGAATATTTTACACACACATATTTGAAGAATAACCAGGAAGTGTGTCCTGTTTTCAACGAGATAAAGCACATAATCATCTTTGACTGCAGCTCTATGTAAAACAGAGAGGTTAGGCCTCCGTTCTCTATGCAAAGTGACAAACAGAAAAAAATGATTTCAATGATCTAAACTTGTTTAGCTCAGATGTGACAGTCACACACACACACACACACACACACACACACACACACACACACACACACACACACACACACACACACACACACACACACACACACACACACACACACACACACACACACACACACACACACACACACACACACACACACACACACACACACACACACACACACACACACACACACACAGGATCAATGAGTCAGACATTCCACACACATAAGATACTTTCACACACAAATGTTTAATAATCATTGTGTCGGAGTTTCTACGGTATGTGACATGCTGCTGTGTTCCAGAGAGACTCTTAAAAAAAACAACAAGTTTCTGTTTCTGTTAGGGAAAGAGGAATGACACAAATAGCTAAATAGCGGCCTTTAATTGCAGCAGTTTTCAGTACCTTATCTGGTTTGTATTAATGCTATGCACGTCAGAGGAATCTGTGGTGTTTGTGTGAGTTCCTGAGGCACAGTTTGGCAAAAACTACGAAATTCCTTCAAATCCTTCGACCAAATTATTAGCTGATCCGAACAAAGCAAATTAAAAACTGCTTGGAAATGTCTAAAGACGCCAAGTTTATATAAAACAGAGTTGATGGACACAAGAGGGACATGATGCTCCGGAGAGGAAGGAGTGTCACTCTGGTTTAGTATCAATCCTTGCTCATTTGAAACCTTATACCAGAGCGGAACTGTGGAAAAACCCCTTATGAATGAAAAAAAAAAAAAGAGGAAGAAAAATATCTCTTTAATTTGACCTGTGGCTCCAACAGAGACCTGAAAATCAGTTAAACTGCTTCACTATGCAACCCATTCATGAATTCTACGAGCCCAACCCTGGAGCTGCATCTTAAGGTCTACCCACACTGCACATGAGCCTCATAAAGGAGCTGCATCAGGAGGCCTGCTTATACACCCTGTGATCCACACCCTGGAGCTGCATCCGAGGAACTGCTTACATAGTCCGGCGGGACCGGTCCAGGATTCACAAACATGCAGACACGCCTTATCTGAGTTGCTTTTCTGCCAGACACTGAACAGACCCTCAGAGATAAAAACAGCAAAAGGCAAAAAGCCAGACGAACTTCAACCAATGAACTTTAAATACAACTCCTCAAATCCTTTATTAAAAAATTTAAAAAAGAAACCCTGCTGCTAACAATAACTCAATGTTGATGCTAAGCTGAAATATCGGCCATAAGTTTGTGTTTATAATTGGTAAATACACACAGCTGTTAGCGTCCAGTGTAGCTAGTGAACAATGCTGGCAGCTCCACACGTCCAGCACAAGGGACACATTAAGAGGAATAGTAGGAGGAACTGGCCCGCTCACTCTCAGCCAGTCCCTATAGTGTGTGTGTGTGTGTGTGTGTGTGTGTGTGTGTGTGTGTGTGTACGTGTGTTTTATGTAAAATGTTCTCTTCCTGAGAGTGGGATGAAAATCTTATTGCAAGTTACAAGGATTGCAACCTGACTGCAAACATAAAAAACAAAAAAAAACAAAAAAGGAAGATGAACCAATACAGGAGGGGAGTTTAGGATCCATTTGAAGAAAATACATTGAATACATTTTACATCACTGGCTCCCAACCTGGGGGTATGGGCCCCCATAGGGAGGGCGCCAAAGATCTCAGGAGGGGCGTAAGGCTTTGTCTGCTCTGAGTTTAGTTAGAAATTAGATTTTCACATATTAACTTGAATCATGAGAACACACTCACTGGATATATTTCAGAACTACGTCATTTGGTAAGAAGTAGTGTGTAGATCTATTCTGTTGGGATGCAAATAAATGTAAGTTTATACTAGAAAAGAGACATTTACCAGTAGTACAGGTTCTGGGGCAATCATGCTTAAAGCACGGTAAGGGGCAACTGAGCCGAGTGTGAGTGCGCCCTCAGACATACCATACCAAGTGTGGGGCTGCAAGGAAAAAAGGTTGGGAAAACATTTAATTTTCAAATATTGCAAATGAACTAAGAGTTAAAAAGCTGTTGCCTAAAAATGTCACACTACGTAGTTATGTTTAAAGTTGATGATCAGTTTGAACTTCTCTGAGTAACCTAAATGCTTAATAAGCTTTTAGCATATGCAGCTAGTGTTTCAACAAGCTAAGCGACCTTAAAGGTGTTAAAGCACGATGATTACTCGTGCCTTAGACCAACAAATGTTTTCTTACTTAGCCCTCCTGCATTAGTCTAGTCCCACAGAGGGAGATGATGTTTCAGGAGCAACTAGAGAGAGATGCCACGCTCGCTCGCTGGCATGTTCCTTTGCTCAACCTGTTGATCAGGCTCCCTCCCAAAGGGCCTCAATGCTAACTTCACTGAAGGCTGTTTCTGTTCCAGCACCAAGCTCAGATGGTGTCACTGCCAAATGCCCCAAGCTTAAAAGGATATGTTTATGTAAAGAATTTTCCTAAAATGTCATACTGTAGGTTAAAACATGTACAGGCTCCATGTGCAAGTCTGTGCACATTTATTACACAACAAAGTAGGTGAAAGTCTGCACAAGCAGTTGCCAGAGAGCAAACTACAGTGTCCGTCTTGGTTTTTGCAAGAGTATGAAATCTCCAATTTCAACAGCAATCCCTATGGCCTACAGCGACACATGACCCCCACCCACCACACTAGCTCACTGGTATGGTTGGCTGTGAACACACACACACACACGCGCACACAAACACACACACAGGAGGACCCCTGAGCACTCCCTCTTAGCAATCCCCTCTTTTTTCCGATGGACGTTGCGAGTATAGCAGACGGTTTTGCCATCTCACTCCCAAAATAGCCACCCGTTAGCACAGCAAGGTCAGATGGTTTTGAAACATCCATGGCAAACGGTGTTAGAGTGGAAGGTCGGGGGGGGCGGGTGGGGGACGAGTGCATGACCGCCTCTTACAGAGCCCTAGAGAGGTGGTCATGGGTGGGCCTCGAGTGGAGGTTTCTTTCCCACGTGGGTGACAATGAGTGCGAGGGGAACAAAGCGGGGGTGTCAAAGAAAAACTGTGTGTGTGTGTGCTATCCTTTTTTACTCTTTTGCCACATTTACTTGGCAGTATATTTTCTTTATCAAATACATATTGTACACACAAGTGAAGCTTTAAACGGTGTATATATTATTTATTATAATTATTATTACAATCCTTCTTATTGTATGTCATTATTGTCAGTATGTTTTCATTTATATTGTATTACCTATTGATTGAGTACCCTTGTCCTCTGAAAATTAAACAGTAAATTACTGTAAAATAAATGCATTCACTCTCTACTCATGATTGTTGGAGTCAGAGCTGTGAGCTATACGTTTTACGGAATATCAACATATATATATTTATATGTAAGTCTAAATTTATTGTAATTGTTTTAATTTAGAGAAACCTAGCTGCAGAAATTGAATAAATAAATAAAATATCATTAAAAAAGGTAATCCTTATTACGCCATATGAAGGCAACACTATGACACAATGTTATGAAAGGCTCTGCTTGCTCACGAGCTATAAGTGCATTAGGTTGTTATTTCCACTGAAGGTATGTTCAAGGGATCTCAAGCTTTCAGGATTTTGGCTTTCTGCACAGTCAGAGCTCCTGATTGGACACATTTGTCAGTGAGACTCTCTGTTGTGTAGGAACTCTGCAGTGATTGTAATAAATTGCAACATATGGCTATAGCTTATACTGTAAAGGAAAATGTAGGTTTTTATTGCCTATGGGAACCTGATACTCTATCTGTTAAAGCACATAAACAAACAGTGGTTTCTAAGAAACGTAACCAAGACATCCTTCTTGTTGAATTCATTTGTGTTTTCGCAGAGTAATCAGAACCACAGCAAAAGTGATTAAGAACGTCAACTCAGTGAAATTTCGCTGACAAATTTATAGGGAGTAGTGAGCAATCACACGCACCATCTGGTTTGACTGATGTCGTATGGAGAGCGCTCTTAGCCGTGCTCGAGCTCACAGTCTGTGGAGGAGTTGGCTAAAAGTTAAAATGATCTGGAGGCAGGCAAACCAGAAGATAGATCTGATCTCACCCTCTGTTTGTCTCTTTCACAGGCAGAGGTTTGGTTTATTGATTCATCAGAGAAGTAGGCCGAGCCTTGACAGAGCAGCAGAACATGCAGTCTCCTAATGACTTAACCACATCAGCTCCTTTTTATTTTCTGTGTTCACCCTCCCTCCATCTTTCCCTTCAGGCACCCAACAGTGGCAAAAGCATGGTGAGTCACGTTGAAACAAAAAGCCCCATTCAAAACACACATACGCACACACAAACTCCTGATCAACTCTAACAGGCCTGCCCCTCAATAAAAACTCCCTCTCGCTTCTTCAGCCCCCCCCCCCCCCTTCCCGCTCCCCTCCCGCGCTCTCTATTGCCAGGCAGAACCAGATCGCCATGGCTGCGGGGAGACCAGATTAAGCCAATCCAGTTGCTGAGCGCGGATCAAGTCACTGAACTGGTGCTGCTCCCAGAAGCCACCAGGAGCCAAAGCTGCTCTCCCCACCACACCACACCACACCACACAGCCGGCTGCCTGTGTGTGTGTGTGTATGTGTGTGTGTGTGTGTGTGTGTGTGTGTGTGTGTGAATGTGTATGAAGATAAAAATCAGTGAGAGGAAGAGAGAGAAGCTGAGAAAAGAAAGCGGAATTGAAAAGATTAAAACCACAACAGACCATATTTTTGTGGGTGACTTCCTTCCTCAAGCAAGGCCTCGGTTGCCTTTTTCTGTCCTACATGACACACCATCAAAGGCGCTCACTGGCCTCTTGACAGGCCTGTTGTGCTGAGCAGATTTTTCTAATGGTGTTGAGTTATATTTACAATGTTGGGGAACATTTAGTGAAACACAGAGTCACCAAAATCATGCAAAAAAAAAAAAAAGCTTAGCTCACTAAGCTTTACACAAAACCAATTTTTTTCTCCTTTTCAAACAGCTGAGAATTTTCTTTCTCACTTTTCTGTTTTTGGAATGGAGTAATATCCTAAACCGACAGCTACGCACTGAATTCAACTGAATATAAAACGTCTGTCTCCTCGCTGCGCTGCAGATACTTGCTAGTCACTTCTCCTGATCGAAGTCAGTGTGTTACGATGGGACGATGGGACGTCAAAACAGTCACTTGAGAAGATAGTGATCATATGTGAGTGGGAGAAAGTGGAGCCTTTCGTCGCCCTAGGTAAGCCACTCATTGTCTTTTATTCTCTGGCAGTATCGGTAGGCTAATCATATGCTTACATACTCAAGTTGGAAACATTTAACCAAAACTGTGCAAAGTGCAAACATAATTGTCATAGTGGTCTTTGGTTTGCTTCCATAATGTTGCATAACAGGCGTCTAGGTGTGGATAATGGTGAGCACAGGACATTTTGGCTGGGCGGCAGGGGGCTGATCCAGGGTTTGGCCAGGGTGGCCCAGGCCCAATTTGAATTGCCAAACCTAAATCTTAAATCAACTATTTTAGCTGTGTTGCACAATAGAGTCACAATAGAGACTGTGATTAATCGTGATTGAATGTATTGATCGATTGGCAGCTGTAGTTGCTGATTAAGTTGAATCTTAAAATGATAGGATGTGAAAAAAATGTAAATATAAGTAACTTAGAAGTAAAACATAACAGGAATTAAAAAAGGTTGTGGTTAAATTTAAGGGAAACTGGTAGGGATAAGAAATGGTAATGGTAAGAAATGTTTAGTTTCACTCTGGTTGACGGTCCTAACAGCTACGCTGATGTTACACTTCAACAGGGATTTTCAGGATCTCCTCGCTGTTACCGCAACTCGTTTATCACGACAGCGGTATAAAGCATATTTTCTCCAGGCACCGTGCCAGTATTCACACCAGCAGTCAACACAGGAGGAATCTCGCTGCAGGTCACAGAGTTTGAGTAACACACTTGTGTGTGTGCCATGTATAGACTGTGAGAATAGGTTCATAAAGAGACAGTTAACTGTTAGCTTTAAGGCCTTTGTATCTCATGATATGAGCTACAGATATTTCCAAGCTGCCATTGTTTTTAAAAAGGAATCCTGGGAGATGTGCATCGGTGAAAATGTTCTCTTAATGTTATATTTATACCTACTTCATTGTCAGTTTCTCGGTTCTAGATTAAAAGGAAGAGTTAAATGCCTCCTAAAAAAACATCTTTACTGTAAGTTTCTATGAGCTCAAATGCGACAAGCTTCCCAGTGTGCATGACTGGACATGGGGGTCGTGTTCCCTGTCACAAAGCCAGTAAGTAGATCGTTCAGCACATTTCTTTGATATTGGGATGATGAGTGCCCAGGGGGCAGGAGGGATCCTTGAACAAAACTGTCTAACTGTGAGATATTAAAAAATGATCAAACACTCACAGCTCTCACTGCAGACACCAGCAGCAGAGTGACTGTCTGTGCATGTTCTCCTGCTACCTGCTAAACATACATACCAGAGGGAATGCCCTAAACACTTATTAGGTCTTATTTATATTAAATCAAGCTGTGTGTGTAAGATAATTTATTCACTTTACTGCAGTTATTACATGTTTATAGCATAAACTGTAAATATTAATGGGAGTAAGAGCCGGAGCTGAGGCGGGTTTTAAGCCTTATAGCAAACTGTTACATTGCGCCCACCTGTCAATCATGTCAGCTATGCACCTAACTATGGATAACATACTTTGTTCATAAAATCTTTGGCTGTGGTGTGTATGCGACTTCCACGGCTCCTGGAGCCAGCCTCAAGCGGACACTCAACAAACTGCAGGATTTTGGACTTCAACATTGGCTTCACTTTTCAAGACCAGAGGATGCCTCTTGGTTTATAGCTATGTTTCCATAAAGCAGATTTGCATATTTTCAACAAAAAGTCAAAATATGCTGCAGATACTATTCTTATCAGATACATTAGTGACAGGCCTGAAACTGAGTTATTTCAGATATTTCATTCAGCTAGATTAACTTTAAGACAAAGCCAAACATATATTTACATTGGCTGAGTCCCAGTGTGTGCACAGCCATTTAATCATGATCTATGTTATAAAGTTATAGACATGAACAGCATGCCAGTACATTTTAACTCTGAATATTTCTTGCCTGGGGCGAATAGCATTAACTGTTTTCATTTCTTATATAAATAAAATATTCGTTCCCAGGAAATCGGACTCAAAAAAAAGTTGGCTTAATCCTTAGTTGGAATTGAAGTGTATGTGGCAGAAACGTGTATTCTGAAGTAATAGAGGCCAGATGTTACATTTTTGTGTGTCAAACAAGCTTAAGGGTCTGAGGTCGAGCTCTATATGGCTGAGCTGGTGTTTTGAGCTCAAGTCTGACTCAAGTATGCTAATATCCTCGCTCACACAATGCCATAGTGTTGTTCAGTAATGTAACACATTTTGACTGTCTTAGTTTTGTGTGTCAGCATACCAACATGTCCTGCTTGGACCTAAACACAAACCACCGCTGAGGCTGATGGGTATGTTTCTATTTTATGCAAACATTTGGTCGCACACCGAAGTATTGGACAAGTTTAAATCTAACCTTTCAACATGAGGATTTCACTTGGTTACTCTGTGAAAAAAAAAAGACAAAACTGCAAGCTCATGTTTGATTCTCTTTAAACTATGAAAGACGAGAAGCAAATGCCATTTTTTTTTAACTGGAGTTGACTTGAGATCTCTCAACACATTGGTTTTGCACCAGTGATTAAAAAAAAAAAAGACATGACTTGACTCGAGATATAACATTACATTAAATGACCTACAAGATAGCAGCATCTATAAGCTGGAAGTGGGATTCAATGCCCTTCTCTATACTGTCTTATCAAGAGCCATGCTGTGTGTGTTACTATGTTTTTGTAAACTGAATGAATAAACGGTGTGTTGTAGAAGAGGTCTTCTATCAGCATTGCGGGAGTCAGGTCTTTACACAGTATTATGGCCGCACCGTGCTGTCTGATCAGATCTGGATATAGCAGCAAAGGGGGGTTTGTGTGTGTGGTTGAATACATATTTCCGACATGTTTTTTTTCTTGTGAACATATTTTTCAGACTATTCTGTTTGCTTATCTGCAGTATGAGTTGCATCATTAGGACTACTGAACTGTACAAATGATGCAACTGCCTCCCTTTGCATGAAAAATGACATTTCTACAGACACAGTGCACTTTCCCTTACAGAGCAGAGACACAGGAATGCTTTAGGTATCTGTTCCAGAGCTAAGGCAACAGTTTCACATGCTAATGTGTCTGAATATTTGAGGCACATTTTTAATCTTTCCCTTAACTCTCAACTGGGTCTTGACCCAGATTTAGAAAAAAAAAGCCTTCAGGGGACTGTGTAGACGTACAACACACTGTTCAGTGAATGCAACACTAGTATGATAGGGTGTGGTAGGAACAGGGGCCATGATGGAGAATACGAATCAGAAAGAGGAGAGCTTAGAAAGCAGGGATGAGTCAGTGTCATCACCCAGACTATATATCTCACTCTAAAGGGCACCCACTCCATCCCACCCATCCTCAGACAGGGTGAGGAAGAGACCAGAGGGTGGTGGACGTCACCCAACCCTACGCCAATCCAGATTCAGAACTAACCGGCGCCAACTCAGTGTGAGTCACAAAGGAATTTCCCTGTCACATTTTTTTTTTTTTTTTTTTTACCAAAGTCTGTCTTTCTTACCATCAACTTCCTATTTAGACATATTTGGCCTTGAGTAATGTAGGTCATGTGCAATACCATCGTAGGTCCAATACTAAACGTGTTATCTTCACTGAAGATTCAACTTAACTAACATTAGCAATCAACCAATTATGCATCTGTTTTCAACATTAATGTAAAAGAAAATGTGAATCTGTAAAAAAAAAAAAATCTCATCCCCTCAATACTATCACTGCTCTCTTTTCCAAGAACCAACATGGAGGACAAACCAGTATCTGATTGACAAGAGAACCTGTGTTTATGTGATGTTTTCTGGTTTGTTGGTCAGATGGACAACACAGATAAGTGGCTGAAATGGAAGATGAGACCATATGAAAGAAACGTGCATCTATTATAGCATTATTTGGTTGAAAGAGATCAGCAAGGAAGAGGAAGCCTGAGATGTATGAAATAGTTAAACTGTGTGTGTGTGTGTGTGTGTGTGTGAGAATACAGGCTGAAGGGCAAAGAGTTGAGGTGGTGTTTGATGCTAGTCTCAGTGGCAGGCTTCAAACAATCTGTCGCTCTGCCTCTGTCTACTTCATGCACACACACTGAACTAACTCCGAAGCCGTCTTCTCATCTTCTCTAGCTCACACAGGGAATTCTTCCTGCAACAGGGCCAACCTTATAAACCTCCTGAGTCCACTACGTTGTGTAACACACAAACGCACACGCACTGTGGAGCTTATATTCATGTGTGTGCAGCAGTGTCAGTTGCTCGAAAGCATGCAATAAGCCAACAACCAAAAATGACAAATCAAGTTCATTCTACACATCAGTTTGCATAAACCTTATTTAATATGGAACCAATGCAAATGAGAAGTGGAAAGTACTGTCACACACATTTACACACCAGCTAATGTATGCACATTACTGTGTGTAATCATACACACACTCCAGGGTGCTATGCAAATAGATAAAAAAGCAGGTTTATTCTCTGTCTCACGTACACAAATTTGAACAGGAGCTGAGGGATTTTGCTCTTTCCTCTACAGTCAACCTCTTTCTTAACCAGATTTATCACCATGTGTTGCACAAACCATCCGATTAGAACTGTGTGTGTTGGTGCCACTTGTAAAACAGAGAGTGACCAACAGAGCTTGTGTGTGTGTGTGTGTGTGTGTGTGTGTCTCTGTGGATGTTGCCTGTGCGACTGTAATACATGTGTGTATCAGAGGGCCGTAGGCTCCAACTATTTGGATCAGTAGAGTGGTTAGATATGTGATCTGAAGGATGATACTTCAGAGCAGAGAACAAAGCAGATGCTATTTGAGAGAAGAAACTGTGCTGGGCCAATATATAGGCCCTGAGGGATCCCCCCTCACAATGCTGGCTTTTAAGAAGCTATTACAGTTAGCCAAATACATTACAGCCAACATTTTGACCTAATACACAAAATAGCATCTAAAAAAAAATCTGCCTCACTATTAACAACACATTTACCCATCTGCGTGAGATGACTCACAATATTAGATTTTTTTGGAGTTTTGTCCAAATGTCTTATTCATAAACATGAATGCTCTCCTGAGAGAGATGAATGTGACAAAGAGTTTGTTTCTAAGAGAAACTATCAGAAGCCGCTGTGTTTTGTGAGATATGTGCTACACTGTACAGAAGTTAGTGATGAATAAAGAATGAAGGGTAGTAATATAGCAAAGCATAATTAACGATGAACAGAGATTGCGAGATCACACAAGACTCATCTCATTATAGAAACAAAAGATCAAGAGTGGCACCAAGTTTCAGCAGAGCCACAGTTGGGAGGGTTAGAAGAGAGGAGAGTAAGATAAGGAAACCAGGAGGAAGGAGGCGATGGACTGATGGACGAGGAAAAGGCGTCTCATTTACTCCAGCTTAATAGTGACTACAAAAGAACTAAACTGAATAGTCGAGTTTGGAAGCAGTTCTGGACATGAATCTGCTGAGGTTACCGTTTGAATGTTCTGGAGCTTCACGTGATGACACATAAAACCTGAAAGAAAAGCCAAGTGGTCAGACATGAAACAACAAGAATGATAAGTCACTCAGGAAAACTGTTGGTGAGTCACTCTACAAAAATCATTAGAAACCGACAGTGAGCCCGCGCATTCATCGATATATCACTGAAATGGGTTAGAAGTATCATTCATTTGGTATAAATAAAACCATTATGAACATTTTAAAAAGTTGCTTAAATAATTCCCTTGTCATCTTTGTCAAACGTTTACTTCTTTCCAAAAAAAAAAAGATAACACTAATTTGATTATCATAATTGTATTTCCCTTGCATTAAAGATATTCATTACACTTTTAAATAAAAAAAACAAAACCAAAAACTATTTCTCCAGCTTATGCTGTGTGATTTTCAGTGAGTGACAAATTGATCAGTCCTGATGAAGAGACTCATCATTTCTACAGAACTGCTTTTAATGTGTTTTTAAATAAGTTTTTTTTGTGTTTAACTCATAATTTATGATTGTGGCAAATGGTCTGTTGCTTATTTTATAGGGAACTTTGCTTTTTAATACCTATATAAATGATCTAAAACAAGTGTTAAATGTGTGTTTAAATAAGAAATGCATCCTGTAAAAACCAGAGATGGAAAAAGAACATACTGTACATGGAATTTGTCTTTGTGTTTTAAGTGACAAAATAACAAGAACACAAAAGTAGAATATTAAAAAGTAGAAAGATAGTAAACAGCAGTATTCGGGCTGTCAGAGGACTTAATTAAGGCAAAGAAATAAATCATAAAAAGCAAGAAAATACTAAAATGTCTCAGGGGAGTCATGGAAAAATGATTTAGCTGTGTAGGAAGGTGCAGGATGATGTTTAGTAGAGGCGGGAAAAAAATCTATTCATGTAAAAATTGAGATTCTTATCTTCTGAGATTTTAAATAGATTCATAACTTCCAAAAATACACAAAAAGTTCTAATGCTAGCTCTTTAACTCAGTAGAATGCCACATGAAGCAGCAAGAAACTCAGCAAGTCACACAGAAGACTGGAGTAGATCCTGAAGTATGTACTAATTCAAAAATAGACTTTTAATCATAAATCCAGAATCATTTTTAATCTAAAATACATTCTGAATCTAATCATGACCCCAAGAATCGAAATCTAATCGCATCATGAGACACCCAAAGATTCACAGCCCTCATGTTCAGTGCAAATATCTACAATATCTTAATGTATAGAATTGAAAACAGGTGTAGTGTTTTTATGACTGGCATTCAAAAAAACTTTTGAAAAAACATAAATTATACTAAGTGTATATATCAGAAACATTTAGCATTTTATTTATAAAAACAAGACCTCAGCCAGCTGGGTTTTCTTTTCAGGAAGTCCTGCCAAACAACGAGAAATAGAAAAAACACTGTGCAAGCTACAGTATTGCCAGTTTTGGACTATGGCGACATCTCTACACACACGCAGCTGTATCTGTATTGAAGCCATTGGATGCTCTATATCGTAATGTTCTTCCCTTTATCAAAAGGTGACAGATTTCAATCTCACCATTGTGACCTATGTCACTCAGCATAGAAAGCAGAACAGTATTCTGTTCACAGGGCACTCATTGGTAAACTCCCTCCTGACCTGACGACTCTACATCTGAATCCATACGAACACATCTAAACTGGATGTTAAAATACAAAAGTTTGGGACTAAGTTGGGAAAGACTGTTTTTAGTGTTGCTGCACCCATCATGTGGAATAATTTTGAAATGACGGCTAAGCTGCTCCCTCTGGTATCATATGACATTTTTAAAGAGATAGTGTCTGAACTATCGTACTACAGGAAAGCTACAGCTTTAAAATGTGATTTATTAAACAAGGCACACGTTTACAAGAATGAATATTTGTTTGTTAATGTATCTGTAATTATTTTAACTGAATGTTTTTCTTGTTCTGTCTTTTATTGTGTTGCTGCAGGTCACTCCGGGGAAAGAGACCTCGGTCTCATTGGGTTCTCCCTGCTAAAAATAAAAAACATTATCAATAAAAGAGAGTGCTTAGCTTATTAAATAGATATAACGTGTATTTATTTATGGACCTATTTTGCATTTTAATTTTGACTTAGATCTTCTTCTTTTTTTTGAGCAATCAGATTTTTTTTTAAATTAGAATTAAATTATGTACATTTTAGGATTTCTGATTACATGTGTTATTGTTTATGTCTTTATATAAGAAGATATTTTATCATAGAAAAATAAAAATAATTAATATTCTGCCTAACATACTGGACTGTGTAAGTGATTCATTTTTTGCTTCTTAACAGTTCAATCATTAAAGCACTTCCTTGTTTAAAAACATTTGAAGCTTTCTGTATTTAAACACTGTGGGAGCAGTTTTGGCGCACGTTGTTATTATTAGTTTTTTGTACAATTCCAATATCATATCATTAACTGTATCAAAGTCTTTTTAAATAAACGGGAAAAAAAGTGTGATTGTTTTTACATTAATTTGTTCTGTCAGGGACGTAATAACACCTGCAAAAACTGCCATCCTTCATAAATAAAATCAAGTTTAGAAAACAAGCAGTGGGTTATCTAATTAAAGAAAATCAAACATTAATTTAGAGCTGCTTCAAACTAATACATGATCCATCAAGATTGATTTTATTAGTTAGTCATAAATTAAACAAAATCTTATAAATGCTTCTGCTTTTTTTCAGCCACTTTTCTTGTAAACACTTCAGAAAAAAAGTTACTTGAAACCAAACAGCCATGTGTCAGAAAGTTATTGAGTTACATTGAAAACAGGAAGCATTCATTTTATAACAATTTTATTAGCTATTTGTTTCTCCAGAGCTCAAAGCCTTAAAATGCTGCTACGATCTTTGCAACTGTGCTGGCAGCAACATGCTGCCTTCAACTGGCTCCGGGACGACAGCGCAGCACATGAACATACATGAAGACCTCTGAAAACATAATAAATGTTTTTTTCTTCACTACAGCTTTCACTTTTATTGAACTCATTTAACTCCATTTAATCTGACATAGCTTTAGCATCATCCAGCCAGTTTCTTATGAAGGAATCTTCTGTCAGTTTCACTCTGTTTTCATCAGATCTCTGTTTGAGCTTTAGCAGCGGGAGAAGAGCCAAGCACATTTCTCTGAGTCATCAGATGGAGGAGAGGAGGGGGTGAGAGAGGAAGGAGGAGAAAGAGGAGGAGATGGAGAGGAAGAATAAGGGGGAGGAAAAAAGAGGAGGAGGAGGAAAGAGCAGGAGGTGGCAAGTCCAGAATTTCCCTCTTGCTCTTGCAGTCGAAGGCCTACACCGAGCAGCAACAAGCGAGAGAAAACGTTGCTCTATTGTTTCAGGCCCCGCTGGCAAAGTGAGCCTTCCTGAAACCCAGCAAACAACTATCTCTCTCACACACAGACACTCACACACTCTCTCTCTCTCTCTCTCTCTCTCACACACACAAGGGAGACCTGCCAAAACACTGCTCGCTGAGAGACCTGCCAAAATGGAAGAAAGCTGTTGTGTGAGAAGTTTAGAAGTACTTTCGTAGAATCTGTTGTTTTTCTTTACCTGGCAGCCTGACAAGAAAAACTCTCAATACAATCTCAAAAGAAGAAAAATCAATGAGACAGAGTGGTATGCAATCGTTGCTGAAACATTTGGAGCTCAAGTCTAAATATAAAACCTGAGTAATAATGAAAGATTTAAACTTAGTGGCAGGTATAGCGGCAAGAGTATTTGAGTGACAACCTGAAATGACAAAGTGTCAACAAATGACACCTTAATGCAAATTTGAGACACTTGTCCAATTAAACTGCATAATAAGCTGCTAAAATATATAATCTTATTGAGGCTTTGAAAGCTGGGAGGGCCCTGACAGCTTTACAATGCAGTAATTACAAGGGCTGAGGCTTTAAGTGAAAAAAGGCAGGGCTTAGCAGCAGGAAGTGCTACATGGAAGTCGTCACATATTTGACTTTTCAGGTAAGAAAACATCTCTCCTTCTAGGAATCTAAAGAGATTCACAGAAGAGTTTCCACATGTTATACTGATTGTTGCAGCATATCTTTTAGTTCATGCTGTGAAGAAACGAAACCATCTGACAGCTTGGCATCCCCGAGCGGGTGAAGCTCAAATGATGAATAACTGCAGGTTGTGATGATAAGAGGACGCTCTAGTCATGATGGACCACTTCTGTCCCAGTTTGTCTGGCAATATGTAGAAGGTAGAAGAAATGACAAGACTGACAAGGCAGGACAAAACTGATCTTTAAAGTACAAGCCCTTATTTCTGGCCCTGTGCTCTGTCCAAACAGTCTGCAGGTTTGCATGTCCCGCTGGACCAGCCAGGCAGCTCCACTGTTTGTTTTCCACTCCAACGTGGGGACACATTTGGACAAGGGTGACAGCGGAGTCTATTTTCTCCACCTGGAAGCTTGGAATGGAGCGGAGGGGAAACTCAAGACTGGTTTTACCCGCTTCCTGGAAACAGTAAAGCAAGCAGGAGGCCATGCTGTCAGGGAAAGGGTTGAGAGAGACTGTAAGACAGTTTAAAAGAGAGAGACTTAAACCTCTGGATGACAGATAAGAATATGTGTGAATACATAAGGAGGCCATTACGTGCCTGTGTGTGGCTGTTGAAGAGAAAATGATGGAAAAGTTAGAGCACGTGCTCCAGCCACGAGATGTGCTGATGCCCACAAAGATCTGTTTACAGTGAGTGCCCCCGATGACCCCCCAGAGGATGCAGGAGCCACTGCCAACACACACACAAGCACACACACACCCACACATCATCCAGGCCACATATTTCAGCAGACATGGATACAGGGTGCCTAAGGGCACCTGTTAGAAACATCCGCAAGGCTATATTCCAGACAAAGCTTGTGTCCCTATCATAGCACAAAATCCGGCCTCGAGGTAGGTGTTAGTGGACGAGCGACAGGGGAGAAGGAGCGAGAAAACGCTCCCTGATATCCAGTGAGACCATGCAGCCATGCACACTACATTTTACAACTGAATTGCTTTTTGAGGTTGTGTACGAAAAGATAAAACAGGCAATACACACTCAAGCAGCAATGGAGGCCAACAAGGAGCACAAGTGTGGGAGTTTAAAGGCTCCTTTCAAGGCCTTGAAGGTAGATAGAGAGTGAGAAAGATTTGCAAAAAAAAAGACAGACGACAGCAGCAAGAGTAAAGGTTGAGGGAAAAGGACAGTGGGAGAAGAAATCAAAGGGTGAACGGTGCAAAATTAGGTGAAAATATAAGGATAGAAGCTAAGAATATTAAACTATATAAAAACACTTTTCACAATGGTTGCCCTGTTGGAGGAACATTTTAGTATTCTAGGAGACAGACTTAGCCATAGCAGCTGCTTAGTTTAGCTTAGCATAAAGACTACAAAAACAGGGGGTTTAGCTTGTTTCACTACTACCTCTAAAGATCACTTATCGTTTGTTGTGTTGCATACTGGTTGGTAAGGGGACAGTTGTTAGATACATATACATAATAAAATCGGTCCCAATATTGACCCCTGTGCGACTCCACAATCCACTGTGGGGATTTTAATTTTGAAAAAAACTTTGTCAAGCTGAGCAAATGAAATGGAATAAATAGGCACCATCTTTGGTTCCAGTATCTAGATCTTGATAATACATCCATGGGAAAAGTCTGCAAAAAAAGTCTTTACTAGACTTCCAATTTTTTAATCAACTAAAATAAAGGATCTGTAACATATCCATTTGATTTAATTATGACATTAAGAATTGCAGATTGTTGCACCTCTGGTGTCCTTAGATAAAACAGTTTAAGAGTGCTAAATGATTTCTCATCCATTTATCTGCTAGACAGTGCATGATAGTTGTTTTCACCTGTGTCGGTGTTGTGCTGAGCTAAGCTAATCAGGTGTGTTACCTTAACATAAAATTACAGATGTAAGAGTGGTATAAATCTTCTCACCTTAGTCTTGGCAAATATGCAAATAAGCATATGTCCCTAAATGTTAAAAATAGTCTTTTATATGTAGAAGGTAGAAGAAATGACAAGACTGACAAGGCAGGACAAAACTGATCTTTAAAGTGTGAATGTTAAAAGTAGTCTTTTAAATCCCCTCTTCCCCCACAGATCAGCCCTGCTGTGCTTTTCACATTTGCACCTGATGGCTGGGTTTTAAGCATGCCTGTTACAGTTCAGCAGTAGACCCTCTTGACACACATGGACGTGAACGCCCGCTGACTCACCAACCGGCTTGTCTGTCACCATGATTAAGTGTGATCAATGTTGTGCTGCAACCATGGCTGTGCTAATGTACCATAATAAGAGCTGTACAAAAGGAGCTGGCTGAGGTGAATAAGGTTTCTGAGACAAAGAGAAGACTAATGTGGGCTCCAATCACAGGGCGTTTGCTTTGGTGCTATTTAATTAACAAGGTCAAGGTCCAAGGTGTTAATATGGAGTCACACTAGAATACACTGAACATGCACACAGTACTGTATGTTGTAAATAGAAATAGACACAGTGTAACTTTGCCCTGATAAGGATGTATACTGTACTGTGCAAATAAGTGAGTGTATGGGAACAGAGAACCTGTCTGTGAGTGTGACCACAGGGACAGATGTGGAAAAAGAGAGAGAGAAGAGAAAAAGTGGGACAGACAGCAGCGACACAAGCTCTTAACTCCCTCCTCTCCTGCTTCATCCTCCTCTCTTGTCTGCCACTGAGGGGACGCGAAGGAGGTCACCCACTCCTACAAGCACTCAATCAACCTGCCGACGACCTTGCTCGTCCCGGATACGGTGCCCGCTCCCTCTGTTTAACTGCTGCCATCTCTCTGCAGCCGCTGCCAGCTAACACCGCCACGAGCGCAGAGCTGCCGTTCCACCAGATGCCCACTTTTCTGCCCGCTGTGTGCCAAGATTCAGTAGCAGACAGCTCTGTTTAACGTCAGTGTATAGTGTTAGGAGAAGTCTACGACAGGGAACATGCCCAGGTTAATTAGTAAGTGGGGGATCTTTTCTCTTTTTGTATGTTGATGGGCTGCTGGAACATGGATCATTCATACTGACAAGATGATGTTGAATACTGGACATATGTCTGTATAGGTTCTCAGTCATCCAAGTCTTTGGATCAAGCTTTCGAATAATGGACGTATACCAAAATGAAATAGAGAAATTGAGCGAGAGCAACCCCTAAAAAGTTTTGTGCATTAAATAATGTATATTACGCATTAACTGGAAATGCTGTTTTCTATACATTCATATTTAGTTATTGAAAATCATAACAAGAATGGTTTGAAACATCAGAAACAAATTATCTCTCAAAATGAGTCCTGTAGCGTTTCACGATACAGAGGCCACAATACAATACATATCATGATTATATATATAGATTTTTACAGAATTCAATAAAACAGTTGTTCTTTATTGGTGAGAATAACAGCAGAGGCATATTAAGGATCCTACAACTAAAACAACTTAAAAT